>NW_010234066.1:311-3662 GCF_000690775.1 Eurypyga helias | reverse complement strand
TTTTTGCAGGAAAGAGTTTTAGACTCAGAGTTTGGCAGTGTTAACACTAAAGAAAAGATGTTTGCTTGGGATCTCACCTAATTTGTGTGTGAGAAAACAGATTTTGAGGTACGATTTTAAAAGCTGCTGCCCTTTGCTATAAAATTAAGCTCTTTTCTTGAAAGAAGATGTGGATAAACAGACGTATGCGTTGTAATTGTACCAACAGATTTTGTGAAGCGATGACGTACCCGATCAAGCCTGCCACAAATAACGGTGATTTGTGATAGCTTTGGAAAAAGTGTTTGCTTTTGGCAGAAACTTAATGATCTTTGCCCAGAGTTTAGCGTACCTTGGACTTCTCTTCAGATTTCAGGTAAGTTTGTGGGTTCACGTCTGTGGTAACAGAACTATCCGTGTTGCTGCTGTTTGAAAAACAAAAGTGAGATTGCAGTAAGAAATTGGAAGAACTGCGACACATTCCTCTTCTCCGTGCGGTGACTGGCAGCTGGCAAATGACATCCTTAGAAGGGCACCTGATGAAAAAAGAACCATCTCTTGTACTGTTGACTGAAGCAATGTGCACCATGTGTCCCCTGCTGCTAGTCTTACCAGCTGAAATCACTTGGAAATAAGTTAACAAAACAGGTTTGAGCCCTGTTCTGCGTTGAGCATCCGCATCTCGTTAGCACTCATGTCTTTCATGAGAGTAAGGCACATCACTGCTGTGGCCCACACGTAGGGAGATACTTGCCCAAGGCATTTTTAACCAACTGTTACTGTAGTGGGAATGTTTTTTTCTTAGTCGGTCATGGAACAGATGTCAGGCTTAATTTCAGTAATAATTACAAGACTGATGGTTGAGTAGGGTCTGTAGAACTGGGCCATCAGGCCTCCCCATAGACTGCAACTGCACTCCATATAATACCTTTTTTTTCCCCCTTCTGCTTTCAGGTCCTTTCTCTCCTCTATATTTAAAAAAAAATATTTAAAAATTAAAAAATCCTAAAATAAGTTGTGGAACAGTGGTGACTGTTCAAAGAAATACCTCAGAGTGTACCCAGAAATGACCTAGTGGCTTTTGTTGCTGATGAAATCCTGGGGTTGTTCCATGAAACTGCGCTAACACGCCGCTCTACGTGTTCAGTGGGCCCAGGGCTGTTGAACCAACTCAGGGGAGCAAATCTTCGCTCGACAAGCATCCTCCGCCGCAGGGAAGTGCGGAGATGTTGCCTGGACTGCTGCATCCGAGATGCCAAGCTCCGGCTCCCTCAGGCAGCAGTTAAGTCTCCTGTTGCGTTGGCTGTGCTGTATGGGGAACGTCACTGAGTTTTCGGTGGTTAATGTGCACATGGAGCAGGAGTGGCAACTGGCGTCTGCCCTTGGATTTGAATCACACCCCAGGTGCTCTGCCTGGGTGCCTGAGGTCAGGCTGAAGCGCTGCTTTTCTTGTAGTTCGGGTACAAGCCCTCAACTCTCTCGGCCTGTGTGGTTTTGCTGGTACCTGAGTCAGCAAAGAGCCTTTGATACCAGTCAGCTATAAAGTACGTGCAAAATGAAAAACAAATTTTGACACCCAGGCAAACCAAAATACGGTTCATCAAACGAGATTGGGTTTGCTTTACTAATTTGTGAATTGGCCTTTTGAACAGTGAGCCTTAGCGTGTGTTGAGTTCAGCAGCTTCCATGCGGCTTTCTTACGGTGTGTCAGCTATTGAGATCTGTTTTCAAAGATTTCCAGTATCTGACAGCTTGCACTTCATTTCTTTTTTTGCGCGTTTGTTGAAACAGACGCTGACACCTGACTTCAGTGGGGAAGCCTGTTCTGGCATTGTACAGGAATGCACAGGGTCGTCCTTCCCAGAAAGCTGATGTTCCCTCAGACTCTTCAGATGTTTAATAAATATCCTCTTCTGAAACTTTTGCTGGGAGCTGTAATAGCATACCCAAAGGATCAAAAACTGTTTTGACCTCTCCTTTCTCAAGCTCCTCATCCCAGGAGCTCTGTCTCTTTCAACAAAGAAACCTTTCCCACCTCTTCCCCTCCAGCAGTTACACGCAGGAGTGGCACGCTTTTTTCTTGCAGATAGATATTAGAAAGGTTTGTAATTAGTCTGCAGCAGTTCATTCTCATGATACGTACCAACGAGAAGAGACCTGAAACAGACAGTGCCTGTGGTTTTGTTTCCCATATTTCATCGTATGTTTCTTGTCTTTTTTCTCAAATAATTTTTACGTTCCTATTTTGACTACTGTTTTCCCAAATATTAGATCATCAAACTCCTGCTTGCTGGTAATGAAAATATTTCCTAGTTGTCTATTAGTACAAATCAACTTAAAAAAAAAAAAATCACCATGTATTTTTATAAATGTCATAAGTGAAGGGTTCAAGCAATGTATACAGTGGTGTTCATGGTTGTTACTAGACTATCTGCCTTTCAGTTTTTTAGCAACTGCAGTCTTTCTGTTAGATACACTTGGAGTGTTGAATCTAAATCTGGATTTCATTTAGTGTTTGGAATGTATTTTTGGCTAGCTTTTGGTGGCCCTGAGATCTCATGACCTGTCCTTGCAGGGACACAAAAATACTGCAATATCAGTCATACTTGCATGATTTTGGTAGACTCTTGAGTCGGAACAGGGTGGCACACAGCCATCTTTCAAGGCATCAGGAAGCAGGGTGTGTGGATTCACCGCCGCCCCTTCCCTTCTGCACAGCCTCCCACGCGGGGCTGGGCTGCTGCTCTGGCTGCACCTCTGGGTGAACGTGGGAGCTGTGCTCCCTCCACTACTTCAGATGCAAATCCCAGTTTTAGGATCTAAAATAAACCTTGCTGTGCCTCGGTACTTCCTTCCCCGAGAAAGCACAGACAGTTGTGCTGCCGTGCATTTATTATGTTGGCTGTATGGCTGTCACATGGAGTGGAGGAGGAGCTGAACAGGAGACAAACCATGAGAAGGATTGTGCCGAGGCACCCTGTGTTTCTGTTGCCCTGCGCTCCTTTCGGGTTCCACCACGAACCTGCAGCCCGAGGGCTTTTCCTGTGTGGCGGGACTCAGGTTAGTTTGTTGGTTTGCTCTTCCCCTTTGCAACGGATTCCAAGGACTTCTTTGCCTGAAGCAACCTCCGTCCGGGGAATTTGTAATGTAGCTCTGTGGGACCAGAGTCTCTAGATGACGACGGTGGTTTGATGTGGGCAGGGGACACGAGTACAGTGCTTTCCCTCTCGCCTCTGCTCTGTGGTTAATTTACCCCAGCTAAAAAGCCGGCTGCAGGTCACGGCCTTGCCAGGTTCTTCACGCTCCCCCGGTACCGTCTACGTGCTCCCTGGGATAGACTCGCGGGTGCCCATGCATCTGTAAATGCAGAGG
>NW_010234066.1:0-241 GCF_000690775.1 Eurypyga helias | reverse complement strand
GCGGAAGGAACGCTGCTGCCGAGCAATGGGAACGGCTGCGGATGTGCCGGTGTTTGAGTGGCAGGGCCGCGCGAGCGGCTGCGTTCGTGGCTTGTCGCAGTAACCCCGTTGTCCCGGATGGGACCCTGGCTACGGGCGACGTCTCGAGTTACTGGGAGCGGGGCTCATGCTCTGGAAGCGGACGGGCAGGAGAGCTCCCTGTTGACGGGGGAGATAGCCCAGCCGTAGGCTCACGCGAGCC
>NW_010234065.1:4410-23848 GCF_000690775.1 Eurypyga helias | reverse complement strand
TTCCAACCTAAATCATTCTATGATTATTTACAAGGACATTGCTGAGGTACTAATGAGCATGTATCATCCCAGTTTTGATAAACAAGTAGGCTCATCCCCTATCAAACCTCCTCAGTGTCTTAGGCTTATGTCACCAGTCTCCCAGTGTTCATTATCTTTAGGAACAAACATTGATATTTTCTTTGCTAAATTCTCAATGTGCACAGCTCCAGGATGTTCTTGGTAAAAGGGTGTTAACTGTTTATTTTTCCTTTGGCTTGCCAGCTGAACACATACAAAGAATATCTGGCCTACGTATAATACTATTGTCTTATTCTAAAAATTAACTTTCAGCACCTGAACCCCCGATAAGGTCTCGGGGCACCCAGCCATGTGCCGTTGGTGTTGCGGGCCCTGTTTCGGCATGCCTAAATCAGCATCGGGGGGAGAGATGGCCAAGGCTTCCCTGCGTCTCACGTCAAAGCTTGGAAATACCCAGTCCATGAGCAGGGAAGAGCTGGTGAATCTCCCCCTGGCTGGGAGCTGCAGGCTGGACATGGTGCTACAGAAAATAAGCTCGAGTGCCTTGCTGAAACAAACCCACACCAGTCATTTTGCTGCCAGTAGTTAGGCCACAAACCAGGAGATGGCTTTATCCCAAAAGATGCCAGGCCCTAAGCATCTCTCTGGAAAACACCCAAATAATTTCTCTGTTTTAAGGTCCCGTGTTGCCTACGATTTGGCACCCATCTGCTGGTGCGCTTGCACAGAGCAGCCGTCTTGGGCCTCGCAGGGGGCTGTGTCCTAGCCAAGCTGGATTAGTCTCTGTGAGTCCTTGTGGCACCAAAGAGATGGACAGTTGTTACGCACTGATGTAATTATTCAACTTCTGGTGGCGTCTGAGGATGTGACAATGAGGTATGTACCTGGGAAGTCCCTCAGTGTCACATTGGCTGCATCTGCATTGCTGTGAACGGAGCTTTATGATGTATATAACACAGGGTGCAGGTAAATTTAAGGCACTCGGTACAAATTGTCTGAGAGTAATTCTTGGCTACCAACAAGGTGCTCCAGTTTAAGCAGGAAGTTAAAAACCAAAACAGAAATCCTGGCATGACAGCCTGAAGTACCAAACAGGCTTACCAGAGTGAAACATCTCGAGAACACAACTTGTTGCTGTAGAAAGTCCGACCAGCAATTTCTTCTGTATCTATTAAAAAAAAATAGCGATAAGGAGAAAAGCAACTCCAGGTAGCTTTATTTGAGAACATGGTTCACCCTGAAGTGTTCCACGTGATTTAGATAATCAAAGGAGTGGAGACAACTGTATGTCTCCATCAGGACATATAGATACTACATAGTATAGCTATTTGGGGAGTATCACATGATGTATAAAAATAAAAAGTAAGGAACAGAATGTTTTAATCAAGTGGTAAAAATGACAGAGGAGACTTTACAGCTGGATGTGACTGGTCTGCAGCTGAATGGCCAGTCTTAGCGTCACAGAGTGTCGAGATAAGAAAATGCACCATGACTAGGATGTGGGGTAAAATTTATGAAAAAAACCCACAGGTAGAACACTGAGCAATTAAAAACAAACCATGGGAAGAGCCAGGTATTTTAAATCAGCCATAAATAAACTGCAACACCGAGGCTGCTCTTTCTTTACATGTGCTAAAAATCCACGCTCGAATTACAGAGAAAAATCCATGCTGATGACCAATCACATTGGTTTTTTTCCCTGCCCCTTTCTGTAGATGTAAACCTACTTGGAATTCCCCATTGTTATTCTCATCTTCCCATAGAAAGATTTACTAGAAGGTACTGTTGTTAAAGAGGACAATTATTCACTTTAAATTGCAATTTGTCTAGTAGTTACGTCAGAAATATGCAGGTAAAGTGAGGTTTGCACAAGTAACCATTAGCCTCAATGGGAAAACACCAATTGGAAAAGCATGTGGAATCAGGTTCAAAGCTTGCATTTGGTGCAGCTAAATTACAGAATGGTATGAGAGTAATGCCGAGCGTGAAAACGGTAATGTTAAGAACGCCTGGCCCCTGAAATGGTTATCAGAAAACCCGTGAGACACCAGTGCACGTGTGAGGTCCAGCTGCAAAGCGCAGAGGAGCAAAAATCCGTGAATATTTGGAACAGAGCGGGTGCAAGTGTTTGAAAACCGCGGTCATACACACCCAAGGAGGGGTAACCATACCTCTTATGCCTTTCAGGAGGGACTGAGGGAAGAGGCACCGAGCCAGCTGTTCTGTCTGAAAAAGTGCCAGCCCCTGCAGCTTCAGGCAGATGGGTCTCGAGATACGAAGTCAGCAGCACAGATGGATTTGCCAGCTCTTGTAAAAGGTAAAACAGATACCTCAGAGGAGACTTGTAAGACCGCGTGACGGCACTGGGCATGTTGGAAACTATCCAAACATAATGTGTGAGGCTAATGAGAGGTATTTGTAATTGCACCACAGCTCTGCACTCAAAATTTGATCTCCTTCCCTGTGGCAGAAGCCAGGTGAAGGTAAACTGGCAACACTTAGATAAAAATGTGAGTGTTATCTTTAAAAAAAAACCCCAAACCCAAAAATAACTTATATTCACCGTGACACCTGGCCACGCTGCGCCACTGGCATTAGTGGCATTAAAATCAGTCATGGTGGCTAGGAATGAAGACACAAAGCTTTTCTCCACCCCACTGCCCACTAATTAGACCATTCTGGCTGAGCCCAATCAGTGGGACACTTAGATTAATCTTCAACTCAACCTTGAGAATAAGAAGTCCCTTACATCAGCAGGTCACTAACAATTTCATAAATGGAACCACTTCAGCCATCTGACAACGCTTCGGATTATTTTTCTCCCAAGGAACAAGAGGAGTTGTGGTGAGTGTTGGTATATAATAAAAATTATTTGATCAGCTTAGTGGTGATGTGATACCGATTGGAATATCAGGATAGAAATAAGCAGCTTGTTTAGGAATGGCAAGCAGCGAATGTTGCTTCTTGTGTCAGTGATGAGTTGATGTGCTGAAGACTGAAAGGTTGAGGAGGGAGATTCCTTGGACATCTGCAGTCAGTGGTCAAAGGGTGTGGGGGGAAAAAAGGTAAATGCTGTAAGATCACTGAAAGAGGAAGATCAGGTGTAGGGGGCTTTTTGTGTGCGATCGATGAAGTCAGTGAAAGAACCAGTGGTGCTTTGGTGGTACCCGGAGCCCTTTTGGGCAGGAAGAGCACAAGGCTATTGCATAAGTGCATGGAAATGTTTTTATACAAAGGGAGGAAAAAGCAGCCCAAGTAGAGCCACTCCGTATTTTAACTGCATAGAAGAGGCTGCAAACAATTTGGAGGTCAGAATCGTAGTTCAAAGTTGTATTTGACAAACTAGAGAAATTATATGAGAAAGTGAAATATGAAGTTGGCCCAGGAGGACAAAAGCAAAATTTTACAGCCATGCAGGAGCAGTCAACTGCTGGAGTAGCCACTGCCTGGACAGCAACTGCATGGAGTGGAAGGTATGCCTACAGGGCCGTGCAACCTCAGTGTGAGTCAACAAGGCCCTGCTGTTGTGAAAAAAGCAAATGTCACGCAGGGTTATGCAAACAGGAACAGTCTGCGGGACACATGGCGCCCTCAGCACTGGTGCGCTTCGTTGAGCTACTGTCAGCTACGTCTGGAATGCTGCGTTTCAAAAAAGATACGGCCTGCGTGGGACATGGCCTGAGGGGCACAACAAGAAGGTGTAGAGAGAAACATGGCCTAGGAGGACTGAAAGAAGTGGAGCTGTTCAGAGACGAGAAAACTGAGAAAGAGGCAGAACTGTCTTCACTTAGCTAAAGGGCAATGAGGAAGGGGATGTGCAATTTTTCATGTTCCTTCAGAACAGGAGAAAGTGGACAATGTCAAAGTTACGGCAAGGATTTAGGCAGAACACCT
Organism: Eurypyga helias; assembly: GCF_000690775.1. Taxonomy (NCBI): domain Eukaryota; kingdom Metazoa; phylum Chordata; class Aves; order Eurypygiformes; family Eurypygidae; genus Eurypyga; species Eurypyga helias. The sequence goes on along the minus strand of NW_010234065.1, from coordinate 19,933 downwards.
CTTTCAATTTATGGCCTCAGTCAAGATCCTGAGTTTTCCACTTGCTGACCTCCCTGCAGGCACAAGGAGGTGTCTGTTAGGTTCCCCCCAAGTCTTCCCTTCCCTGGGCTAAGCAAGCCCTGCTGCCCTGGCCTCTCCTCACAGGGCCACCACTCTAGCCCCTGACCGCCTTGGCCACCCACCCCACTCACTCCAACTTATTGATGTCTTTTCCCCACTGGGAGCCCCAGACGGTAGGCAGTATCTAGGTGTGGTCTAACGGGTGCTGAGCAGGGCGGGGATAATCATCTCCCTCAGTCTGTTGGCTGTCCCTGTTTATCCCACCAAGGATGCAGTTCCCCTACCCTTTGCTTCCAGGACACACTGTGGCCTCACGTCCAACTTGCTGTCTGCTGTCACCCCTAGGCCTTACCTGCAGCCAGTGCCCTGCCAGGGATTGCCCGCCCAGCGGGTAGGACTTGGATTTTGTCCTGGCTGAATTTCACGAGGTTTCTGCTGGCCCATCACTCCAGTCTGTCCAGGTCCTTGTGCATGACTGCCCTGCCCTCTAGTACGTCAGGTGAACCACCCCAGTTTGGTGTCATCCACATACCCAGTGAGGACGCGCTCATTTTCTCCTCTAAGTCACTGATAAAAAAATATTAAAACAGAACAGATACTGTCACAGACCCACGTGCGACGTGTAACTGGTCTCCAGGGAGGGTATGAACCATTAATCACTGCCCTCTAAGCCCAGTGGCCCAGCCAGTTTTCCTCTCATCTGTCAAGCCCCCTGTGCAGGCTGTAATACCCCAGCCTGGATACCAGGGTGGACTGAGAGACAGTCAGAAACCTTGCCCAAGTCATCTACTAGTACAACAAGGAGGGCATAATCTGCTGCTCTTCCTTCACCTACAGATCTGTTCCCTTGGCTGAAGATGGTCTTTCTGTGAAGTGTCCCAGCTGCTACCACGTGTGTGTTGGAGAATCAGAGCTGTCCAAAAGAAAGGCTTGCCTCCTTGGAGACTGAGCAAGAAGGGCAATCAAATGTCTCTTTGTTGGGGTCAACACCGTCACATGAAAGGGTTAAGAATCATGACTCAAACCACCCCAGAATGAAAAGACTGGCCCAGACATTCATGAGACTATTCCTTGGTCAGATTTTGTGCTGTCTGAGAGCTTGGAATTTCCCTTGCCCATCCCCAGCCCAGCAATGCACCAATTAATGTTGTGCGCAGCCCTGCTCACTTTCCACTTATGCTTTGTCCAGAAATCGGTTCTTCACGCCCTGGCTCAGAGTCCCTTTATCAAGTCTCTTCCTCCTGCAGCTCCAGGAGTTTTTACTCCACCAAGATAAGAGGCAAGAGAGAGGAAACATCTTCCATGTTCACTAGAGAAAGAGGAAGGAAGAGGCAGTGAGGGAAGGTGTAGGACCGTTTTCACCCATGAGGGTCTCTCACATCTTTCTCTTATACAGTTCTTCACGCCCTGGCTCAGAGTCCCTTTATCAAGTCTCTTCCTCCTGCAGCTCCAGGAGTTTTTACTCCACCAAGATAAGAGGCAAGAGAGAGGAAACATCTTCCATGTTCACTAGAGAAAGAGGAAGGAAGAGGCAGTGAGGGAAGGTGTAGGACCGTTTTCACCCATGAGGGTCTCTCACATCTTTCTCTTATACAGAGCTGGAAAGAGGTGGGCAGAAAAGGGAGGAGCCATCACTCCCCCTGGCTCTTCCCCCAGCTCTCAGGCCCTGGAGGCAGGCTGGCTGCAGTGGCAGCAGCTCCCTCCCCTTTCCTGGCTGGAATCCCAGACAGCTCCTTATCGGCTCCAGGAAGAAAGCGAGATCTGACACATGGGTAACATACATGCACTTGCATAAGTAGCAAGAAATCAAGCCAGGTGCTGGCAAAAGCACGGCAGGCCCAAGCCTGGTAGAATAAAAGCTGCTCTGTGAAAAACGAGGAGGCAGGGAGACGGGCTTGACTGCTGTCTCCTGCCTTTCTCCCTACTTATCCTGCGACTCACTGAAGCCAGAGCAGACAGAATTTACTGTTCTTCCCACAGACCTAACCGAAAGAGCAGGTTTTGGAAACTGAGGGCTGGAAGTGGGCTACAGCGCATCGATTTCCCAATGCCCTGGAAAGCAGCACCCTGCATACCTTTGTCAAAAGCACACGGGTTTGTCCCAAGGGAATACCCTAACCATGCTAATTTTCTCTCCCTAGTGGGAACAGCTGGCAGAGCTCCAGATATTTTTAAGACCCTTGGATCAAAGGCACAAGCATACCTCACACAAGCTGCCACAGGCTCCAGCTCAGCTGCGAGGCGGCTATTCCCAGCAACCCACCACTTCTCCGGAGCTCAGCACCTTTCTGCTCTGCTGACGTACAGATGCGCCTAACTTGCCTCTGGTCCTGTCAAAACGATCCAGTTAGCGAACACCCCAACTGGAAGAGCACAGAACCCACTGATCATGGGGGTGCTACGAAGGAAACACATCTCAACAGCTGGAGGGGAGGTTAAGCACACCCCTCCCTTCCCGCTTTGCTTGTTGAAATTAAGCCACTGGCTACCAGAGCAAGTCTGTTGGCAGCAGATATGGTTTGTTAGCTCCCACCATTCAACCTGAATCCACTTACCCAATTCAGCTGAAATTTCAGATCAATTAACAATTTTTTTTTGGCAGTAACCTCCAGCAGGAAAACAGGGACCTTCTGAAGTGGCTCTGCCGCTGCTGTGGAAGTCCTGTGGGACCACAGTACAGGACTGCAGCGTCCCTTCAGCAGTGTCTCTTCTTGACGAACGTTAGAGCTGTGTCAGAAATCAAACGTGATGTGCATGAGCAGGGGATTAGGTGTTCATGACTGATAAGCACCTTGCTGACAAGGAAGGATCGTCCACGCAGTTCAGTAGACATGTTCCATTTTCCATAGGTGCATGGATTTAACAAAATGAGCATTGCAAGAAGAAAAATAATTGGGAGAATCATTAACGCACAGAATGGTTTGGGTTGGAAGGGACCTTAAAGCCCACCTAGTTCCAACTCCCCTGCCATGGGCAGGGACACCTTCCACTAGACCAGGTTGCTCAAAGCCTCATCCAGCCTGGCCTTGAACACTTCCAGGGATGGGGCACCCACAGCTTCTCTGGGCAACCTGTTCCCGTGCCTCACCACCCTCTCCGTGAAGAACTTCTTCCTGATATCCAATCTAAACCTCCCCGCCTTCAGTTTAAACCCATTCCCCCTTGTCCTGTCACTACAGGCCCTTGTAAAAAGTCCCCCCCAGCTTCCTTGTAGCCCCTTCAGGTACTGGAAGGTGCTATCAGGTCTCCCGGGAGCCTTCTCTTCTCCAGGCTGAACAAGTCCAACTCTCTCAGCCTGTCCCCATAGGACATTTCTTAAAAAAAGTAACGTTGACCAACGGGATGAGTTCAGAAACACCCATGCAGAGTTTTAGAATGCATCATGTATCAGTGCTACATGAAGATGTATTGATTCATTCAACAGGCATTTGGCTGTAATTTTGGGAATGAGGTTTTTTTTAACTGCACTCCAAGGTGGAACTGCGCTCTACAGTAACCTCGCTCAGCTTCATCCCTGCAATAAACAGCAAACACAGCTACAGACATTCTCTTCTACGATAGTCTTACCTATTGGGTGTTGCTTCCGCACCAGGTGAAGTGGGCGTGCACCGGCTGGGTTCCTTTTTTCAGCTCCGACTTCTCCTGAACCGGACAGGTTTCAGGGCAGGCATGAGCGCGGCGGCAGGAGCAGTTACAAGTGTTTGGAGAACAGTGATAAACACCATTTTCCCTCTCCCCCCCTCCCCAAATCGTGAAAGCAGTTTCATTTCTAACGTATTGCAGGCAGTACGTTCAGTTTAAGGTGCTGCTGTAAAAGAGTGGCAAGGGACCAGCTGTTCATGCCCAAAGTTTTGCATCTTGAGCAAGGCAACCCTAGGAAGAGTCATCTTGGAAGAGCCATGACCCCTCCGAGTTACTCATTTCTTCACTTGAACAAGCTCCTTCTGTCAAAAATGACCCTTCTCATTCTCTGCAGACCACTGCAACAGAAACCTGCAGGACCTCTCCACCAGAACCCTTACCAATTAAAAAAAAAACCGCCCCAAAATAAAACCCCAACTCCTAACCCCAAGTTGCACCCTCTTGTTACTTCAACTCTGCCAAGTAAATAGGAAGAGGTTGTTTTTTTAGGAGTTGGGGGTTTTTTGTTACTTTGAGCCGAAGACATGCTCCACCAGCTCTAAAAAACAGAAGTCAAAGAATCACTTGAAAAATAGCTCAAGGCAAGAGCTAAGTATGTGAAACCTGTAGCCTATGTCCTCATTAGTCAGAGCAGCATCCCATCTAAAGGAAAGGGATAATTTTTGTCAGATTCTTATAAAAAAAAAAAAAGGCTTTATTTTGAACAAGTTTTCTCCATTTGGTTTTACAGTCTCAGCATACATCATATTCATGGACAAGCAGCATTTTCACAGAGTAAGAGCCAAATACAAAGAAGAGGAAGCCACTTGGGATTAACAGTTTCAACCAAATTGCCTCAGACTTCAGAAAATACTGTATGCTGTCACTTATTTGAGGTAAAGGGATTCCATAAATTAAGATCCACTGTTTAACAGACGAGCCAACAATGAAGTATTTGTGCGAAGTAGGTACCTTTGGGACAGAAGGGAGGAAACTTTAAGACACAGTAAGCAACAAATGAAAGGGAAGATAGGATTTCCACTGGTTCGTACTGGTACACCAATACAGTTTGGACTACCACACGTAAGCGTTTAACCAAATTTGTGCAGTTTAAATGTCCAATTTGAGGAATTTTCCTGCTAGTAGGTGAACCTAACCAAAGGTAATTCATGAGCTTAGTTTATAATGCTGAATGCTGTCACGAGGTGATCATTACACGATCAGGTCATGATTGGTGCACAAGTGTTTGCCTTCAACTATCCAGTAAAATCCATTGCTTTCAGTGCCCGTTAGGACATATTCCAGTTACATGGTTAATTTTTGGGTAGCTGTGGTCCAACCAGACCATAAAATGATGCATTTGCTGGAATTCAAGAATGCTTTCTTACAAAAACCTGTATTGGAAGGGGTGGTGAGAGAAATGAACCTTCTGTTATCTCACAAAGATACACCAGCAGTTGACCAGGGTTTATCTAAACCAGATTAAAGCCATTACAGGGACACATCCGTGCCAGTTTTAAAACTAACTTGTTTACAGAGCAAATCAACTTGTGTCTTTCATCTATGACAGGATATAGAATTATTAGTGAGGATTTTTCCTCACTAGTATTATTCGCTAATAATCCTAAATCTCACTGAAGAGGAAATGGAACTGGATTGATGTCCTGTACACGGCAAGAACTAAATTATCAATGTTGAATTCCTAATGCCTAGCAGGAACACCACAGATTTCAGGCCAGGCATCTCATGCCTGGCACTGTTCAATTTCTTCCAGTGAAAAAGAAAGCATAAATTATGTTTTTGCAACAAAACAGAAGCAGTGAAGCCATCTCCACATACGTACATTTCTTTAAAAAGGTTACTGGCAAAGTAAGTTCCACAATCTGGTTGGCCAAACCATCCACTGCAAATCAATTCAAATTGAATTGGTGCAAGAATTTAAAGAAGCAAAACAGTTTCATTTAGAAAAAGCTCATTTTTCAATATTATTTTGTGTGCCAACTCCGAGTTCCTGTGAGCAAACTGGTTTTATACTTATTTTGGAGGCAGAGAGAAGGTGGTTTGTTAGTCTATGTAATGCTTCCATATCCTATTTATTTTTTTTTAATTAATCAACAGATTGATCATTTAGCAACTTATCCACCTCAGAACTGAAAAAGCACTAGTAAATTCTCTCCCGTTGAAAAGCTATACTGTTATTACCCAGCTTCACGTACATCAAGTTGTATCTTGCAGAAATATGACCACTGACCAAAATTTCTTACTACGTTACACTGTGAACAAAAGCAGGCATGAATAAGGTCAAAGGGCAAGTCAGCCCTTGTACAAACTGCCCCTTAAGATGTTCCAGCAACATTTCAGTTACAGCTTTAACTCCTTGAGAAACACAACCTACAATACCTAACTACTGTGCTATTCAATTAAAACTCAGCCAGAAAGAGAAAGATGTCTTGTTTGTGAAGAAACTGCCACCTACCCGCTCGCTTTTATCATGCCTCAGACTATCAGAAAGCCAGTAAGGGGGGGGGGGGGGGGGGGGGGGAATTGTTTTCCACTAGCATCCTGTTGGTTTCTTCTGACCCTGAGTGCTAACGAAATATTTTTCCTTAAATGACAGCTAAGAGAACACAGAGTGAACAACAAAAGAAAAAAAATCAGTCTGTTAAGAAATTTGGCCTTAGTCTTTAGGACTTTGCATTTCTTTCAACAGACCTTCTGTATCATGTTGCATGGAGCAAAAAGGGTGGTTTTTTTTTTTAAAAAAAAGAAGCGCTCACTGGTCTATTATGAATCACTGCAATAAAAGCATTACTTTTTCACACTGCACTAGGCAACTTTCCTTCCAGTCAAAGACAAGAAATTTAGTCAAGAATCATAAAAAAAATTGAACTGTTAACTCTGGCACAGCCAGGAGTAGCAACTCGACTACTCCAGAGTGCTTAGAAAATAGGCTTTAGATTTCACACCAAGAAATTGGATTTATTGTAAATGCCACAGTCACATTGATAGACAGAGCACAGACTTCGGGTAACAAACAAACATACATTTTTGTAACTAAGCGTTTCTACTTGGTAAATAAATGCATTTCGCACAGCCTTCCTTTTAATTGTGCCTAAACTAACCTAAATAAGCAGACAGCATAGCAGAAAAGGGAAACCTAGGTGAGTAACTGTTTCTTAAGCAGTATATTATTTTTACTATGTATATAATATTTTATATTATATACACACATTTTCATCAACAGTTCAAATTATACCCAAATAAAAAAAAGACCCAAACAAAAACAAACCCAAAACTGGCGCTCCTCCAGTACATTTACCACCTTTCCCTCAGGCATAGTTAATCCAGGTATTTGTCAAGATAGAGGAATGACAGTTAAAAAGACTCCCCCCACAAGAAACAAGTTACACAAAGAATACTGTATCACTACAAATTTTTTATTCAGAAGCCCATCTTTAAAAAAAATCTCATTATGAACTTGTTTGGTCAAACTACAACACTTTCTAGCAGACATACAGTAAAAATGGCATGGCTCAGAATCGACCAGATCTTTCACGATCCCTTGACCGCCTCCTGTCACGTTCACGTCCTCCTCCTCCGCCACCACCACCTCCACGACCACGATCTCTGGATCTAGACCGACGTTCACGGGACCTCGACCTGGATCTATGCCTTCAAAGAAAATTTGAACACTTTATTGTTTTGTCGCGTTCAGCAATTTACTTGCAGTACCACACAGCGGGATGCTCCACGATGTGAGCCCCGAGGGAGAAGACAGACCAGGTGGCATTAGGATTGGGAAACTGGCACTCGGGCTGCGAAACCACATACCAACAAACCGAACAAACAATACCGGGGAGCCAACACGTACTGTTAAAAGACCCAAATGCCAGTCATCCGTTAGAAGGGGCGTGCAAAACTTAAGGAAAGGCACGCAGAGGAACCAAACACACTGTTACACAGCTGTTCAAGAAGCAAGAGAAGGCGACACCTGCTCTTACAGCTATGAATAGCTCTTAACAACACACAGCGCAAGCCTACAGCTGCCTGAGTCCACTCCTACTAAATCAACTGCATTAACTTAACAGTTTAAACTCAGTTATCTTCTTTTGTGCGGGGTTGGGTTTTTTGTGTGTGTGTGGTATAATAAAATGTATTTATTACAATATTTTTTTTACCAGTAAGCAGAATTACTACTCCTTTGCCCCACTGAAATTCTTACCAAGAAGAGTCGCACTGTGAGGCTATTGTCAGTGAAAAGGGAGCTCAGTACAGTGACTGCCCGTTACTAAACACTAAGGAATTAATACAGGCTAGACAAGTCAGCCATTAACTGTGAAAAGCAAGTAAGGCTGGGTCCTGAATATAATTTATAGATGCGCTTGATGGTGCGGGAGCAGGCCAACCTGATCCTGCCAAAATGCGTGTTAGCCAGGGAGCCTGCTTCCAACAGGCCACGGGCAAATACATTTGGAAGAGAATAAAACAGAGGCATAAAGCAATACTTCTCCCAAATAAGAGAACTGTGTCTGCCTGTAACAGCTCACAGTTTGGAAATCAGAACCACAGGTAGGTTCTATGCACTTAAGTGACTCAGTGAATATTCTTCTCCTTGAATCTTCTCGTAAAGCCGCACCAACCTTCAGCACCCACAGCACTGCAGAGCGAGAACCTTTTTTTTTTTTTTTTTTTAAACAAAGACCTATTCCTTTGCTCTAAACCAGCCACTTGCTGGCTTTACTTGCTGCCCTTTCATTGGTGTGTGCCAGAGCTGCCTCAGGAAAAAAACCAAGAAAGCACTGAAGTCTAAAGATTCGCCTTCAGAATACTCAGCAACCAATTTACCCGTTTCAATCATGTTTAAAAGCCAACTTACTTTTTACGACGTCGCCCATACAACTCGCGTCTTAACTCTCGGGAAATGGGCTTCAAATGCATAAAGTTGCAGAAACCTCCTCGTGTACACTCTCTGAAACAGAATGCAAGAGACAATTAAAATTCTGCTGCATCTGTCTGCCCCAAGCCGTAGTGGGCCTTTAGCCATCTAAAACTTAGATCACTTCCAACATGAAAAGCAGTAAATTGCAAGCATCGCTTCCTGACACCGACTCACCCCGGATCAAAGTCCTATGAAGACGGCAACAGTCAAGAGGCTGACTGCAGGCTCTCCGTATTAACGTTACCTGAAGCGGTTTCCTTTCTACACTAAGCTAGAGACAAAAGCCACACCAAGCAGCCGCCCTGTCTGTGCAAGCATTTCAAAGATACTGTCAGAGGCAAACAGGAAGTCGCTCTTACCCCATTTCATACTGACGGCAACAGGCCTCTCTGAAGTCAGTCACAGGTGAAAGCTCAGCATGAATGGGCTGACCATTAAACCAGCGATTGTTCAGGTCAATCACAGCCTTTTCCGCATCTTCTTCACGGCGAAACTACAAGCAAAATTAACGTTTTCTCATGTTACAGAGAAGCCACTGAAGCAGACTGAAGATTCCTATCAAATCAGTTGCGCAATACCTGAGGCTTAGGACTAGTGATCAAACTAGAAGCTCCTTCAGAGTTCCTGGGACAGTCCATCAAATCAAAGGTGAAGATGCTAGCTTTTCGTTAAGCGGGACTCAGAACTAAGCACAACACTGGCATTCTCTCTTAATTACGTTCTGTTTGGTCTTTCAACTTTTGTGGCTTGTATTAAAAGATATGAGAGAAGACATCGTGTTTTCTTAGTATAACTCCAAACAAAGAATGCTTATTTGCACATTTTTAAAACTAATTTTTATTTCTGGTTACAACCTACACAGTCAAGAATTTTAGGTGTGAAAACACTTTCCAGTTAAGGGAACATACAGTAAAATTATTCAAACACTCTCACCCCTCCCCAACACTGTACATACAATAAAGTTTCTGCAGGTGACAGCTTTTGTACTCGTTATTCAAGATACCAATGATTTTTAAGAGCTAAAAAAAGTGCTCCAGTTTGCTCCTTAAACCACCCAGCTACCACCAAATGTAAAGTAAAACATCTTGTAAGCACATAACTGGGAAGTTACAATACAAATGCACCTGTTGAAAATAAACACACCTGTTGCAAATAAACCTCTGCACACAATGAAGTGCTTAAAAGGCAGCTTGATGGGAAGATGAACCCCAGACTACCCCTGGCAAACTAAACAGTCCAGCAGCAGTGACTATGTAACAAAGCAAAAAGAAGTGTTAAACTTCATGAAAACGACACAGAATTTGACAATCTAGAAAGCTGCTCATCATCTCTTAAAGATTCTGTCAGATTCCATTCATATGTTCCACTCTTTCTACTTTGCACTGTGAATTTGGCAAGGAGCTTATATCCTGAAGAGCTACGCTCGCAAAATCTACAAGCGGAGAGTAGCTTTTAAAATTATAAATCAATAAATACCACCCATACGATTAAACAGACATCATCTCTGTGTCCTACCTTTACATATACATTTCCAACTAGATGATCTCCAAGGTTATCACAAACGTTCATCTCTTCAACTTCACCGTATTTTTCTTCCATTTCTGTGAAGACCTCCTAAACACAAAGCAGCCAATTAAAGTTTGCAGCACCTTGGTTTCAAGTACAGAAGTATTGCATTTAGCTGTCAGTAAGTACAAAAGAAGGCCTTCCTTAAAAAAATAAGGCAAAACATCCCCTCACCCCTTTTTTCACATTTCTGATTTTAAAATCAGTACTTGCTTGGCCTGTACTGTGTCCGCCTGTAAGTACAGCACTAACAGGAGACAATAAAAAGCCATAGAAAACATTATGCATACAGTATTTACAGAATACATGAGATGCACTGAAAACACTACATATAAGTAAAACTATGGCATCAAGGCTTAAGTTACTTCTACACAAATAATTATGTTTTAAATTTACAGGAAAGAAGGGAATTATGGAACCAAACGCTACATTGCTTAAGTTGCTGATTTTTAAGCAAATTCTATTATAAACGGTAAAGTTAAGGCCAAAGTAACCCAGGATTATACAAGGAAATACTTAGCACTTCAAACTAAGTTTTATCCAAACACCTGAGGAAACAAGCGTTTTTCTCCATATCCATCTAGTAGTGCTATGCACCGAATCCCTCTAACTCATTGTGTCGACAAATCCACAAACGCTTTTATACATTTTTACCTCTTTCACATACCTCAAAGAATTCATCATAATGTTCCTGCATCTCAACATCGCTCACAGCACCTGTAAAAATCAAGAGTCATATCGATTAGAGCCTGTAAGTAAGGAAGCAGAGATTTTGATCATACTACAAAACAATCTAGAGAGGCCGTCTGGAGCATAAGAAGACACCATATAGCATGGAGCTAACTAACAGGAATATTAAAAATAAGTAGGCGTGAAGAGCTTTGAGGCCCTAAAGTATGTCAAAACATTACATTGACATGATCAAATCAAAACAAGTTTTAATCAGAGCCAAACTTGTATGCCACGAATTTAAAGGAAGGGGAAAGGAATTACTCTGAAATATCACTTAAATTTGATGTACAGCCCCACCCTCCCTCCACCTACCAACAACTTTACCTAAACAGAAGGCAAGTGCTTCGTTACGTCTGCATCTTTTAAAGCCCGATCAGAACTCTGTGTTCCTCTTCCTAAAGGCAGAATTTCATTTTAACGTGTCTACCTCTCCAGCTTATACACTAGATTTTGAGAGGTCACGATGTGACACAGCCCAGATTTTTTTTGGTTTTTAATTCGCTCAAAATAGTTATTGAAATGACACACTTTTGCCAGTGCCCTCAAAGAAGGGTACCATGATGCCTTGCAACAGAGAGCAATTTGCTGGTTTAATTTTGAGTATCACTTAATTTTTCTGTAGTCCTGCAGAGCACCTTCTAGTGCAAGACAAGCCAGCCATATATTCAGGTTAGATTATTTTCATGCTCCAAGCTGGACTTGACAAATGAGCGCTGCTTGCCTGCTGCTATAAAAAAACATGTAAGTTTGGCTGATTTTTCAAAGCATTTAGAATATAAAAATTAATTTCATTTATTTCTTGCAGTCTACAGCATTTTAAAACTACCTTAAGCTGTATACATTAAAGCCTAACGTATTAGCTCTTCAGCAGTTAAGCAGTTTATTAAGATCAAGCGGAGTAGTTTTAAAATGAACCCTGCATTTTACCATAGAATATTCTAGCCTTTAATTACAAAGGCTGCTGCTCTAATTCACAGGAGGTGAGAGACAAACTGAGCCAACAAAGCGGAGTTTATTCACTTCAGGCTGCTATGAAAACAAGAGACGCTTTGGGCTCAGTCATTTTTGGCCAGTATTACCCTTTGGACAAACTTTACATTTTCCTTCAAAAGCTCTAATATGAACCAGCCACACTCTCTGAAACTGTAATTACTCTTCTTCCATTCAGCCCACCTCTTGAAGAAGGCTATGAGGCACTGGTACAGTGTTTAGGCTAACAATGGTTCTGAATCCGAAGCAAGTTTGCTTTGAAGAACTTTCATCTTCCCCACCACTACACAGCAAATTAAGGAAACATTAAACCAGTATTTCCAGACAGTTTAATACTTAACTATATTCCCAAGGTTCTGCCAACACCACTGATAACTGCTCACTAATACCTAAGGACTTTTACTGGGCTTTTTTAAAGATATCAGACAGGGGCTCTGCAAGCCGCACTGGGAATAGCTACTTTTTACCAGATAGACAAGTGCTAAAAACTTCTTATAAGGAGATCCCACTCTCAAATTAGGAGATCGTAAGCAACAGTTGGTTAATGACTATGTGAATTCCTTCTCAAGCGGGAAGCGTATATTATGCACAGGCATTACATTCATATTCCAGGGCTACTGGTATCTGAACCTTGAGAAGCCCAGTTACTAATTCAAATACTCAGGAAAACTACTGCTGTTCAAAACTAAGGTTAATCCTCTACGACAGCAATAGAAAGGAAGACAGTTAAGCAACAACAACAAAAGCATTAAATAGCTACCCAAGTTATCCATTTAAAATACATGCAGTACTTAAGTAGGGACAAATACCAAAAAAACAGGGAGCCAGGAGTTTCAGCAAACCTACTGGTGCCAGAGCCCCAGCTCTACCGCAGAAGGTACAGTTTGGCTCTGCTGAACAGCTACCCGCTCGCCAAGACAAACTATAGAGGTGGATACCGGTGTTTACAACGCTACAGAATCTGTTCCGAGACTCCTGCAGCTGTACAATCTAAACCGCTCCACAGACAAAACTGCTGTAACTCTGTGCAAATTAGTTACCAGCGCATTGAGAATTTAGGGACAGAGTGGAAATACCCAACTGTAAATTTTTTTTGGTTGACGGAAACGGCATTAACTACTAAGCATCTGCAAGAAGAAAGCCTACAATCCAATGGAACCGTCTAAGCATCCGGACAAACTTACACAGCTCATCACGTATCTAGCTGGATGGCATGACGTAAAAACTCACGTTACTTAATTGGGCCGTTATCACTTTTAGAAGCGGAAGAGACGGTGCTGACTTTTTAAGTCTGTGGCTGATTTCACAAAGCACGTCTAATCAAATTGCTGGTAACTAATCTGAACTAGTCTATGATCCAACAGTCAAGAAAAGAAATAGCCAAACAAAGCTTTATTACCACACAGTCAATAATCACTTCAACAAGAAATGTTAGAAAATAATACCGATACTTTTTGGTCCTAAATAGTTTTTTTTTTTTCCCTTTTATTTATTTTAATCTCGTTCTAATATGGATGATTCGATCACAACGATATATCAGTAATCGCCGACCAACAATCCTGGTCATTTAACTTCTGCCAGTCTCACAGTAGGCATGCGTTCTTATGCCCGTTCCTACTTCATGAGGAGCCATTCCATCAGTTCATGACCATACCCAAATGCCTTCCCTTCCTCAAAAGTACTTTTAAAGATAGATTTTCTTAGATAAATACGCAACTTGGTTTTGGAATCTGAATTTTCAAAGCACGGAAGGAATTTTAAGCATGCACCTATCCAAAAAGGACAGCTGCCAGAAGGGAAGCATTCGTCAGTCAAAGCTCGTTCTTCCAAAGTACACTCTAAACGCAAGCTGCATTAACCTAGGACCAGTTTTCTGCATGCAACCTGAAAAGTTTCCAATTCAAGTTCCCTTAACATTTTCAGAGCGAGAAATTTGTTCTGGATGAAGTCAGCATACCACTGTCCTGCTCTCTTAGACAGTGGAACCCAACGGATAGCAGAGAACATACAGAAAAGCATTCCTAGGATGCAGGCAACTGGCAGGGAAAAAGGCGGAGGGAAGACAGCAGTGTAATCGACACTGCTTACCAGGGGAAGTACGCTTTCAACCCTTTTTGATTTAATGGATGGCAGTCAGATTCCCCTCACAGTTTTGGGAGTTGGGGGCCAGAGGAGGTGAGAAGGACAAAAAAAGTTTTGGGGATATATTTTTTTTTTGGTGTGCTTGTTTTGGATGCGTTTAATAAAACGTGGTCAGTTTGATCTGTTAAACTAAAATGGTAGACCAGCTTAAGTCGACACTGAGCTCTGACAATCAAGCCCAGGGAACCAGTGAAGGAACTTGTATGAACTTACAGCGCAAACCGTCAGCAGACTGGGAAGAGTTTTGAGGGTTACGGTAAATGTTCAAGAGGGCAATGGTCTGAAATACAAAACGCAACAACTTTATATTATGGAAAATAATTTTAACAAGAAACCGGTTTCCTTTAGGGTCGCTTTAGCCGAGTCTGTGCTGAAAGAGAGGTGGTTATTCTCTCCCAAGAAGGAGAACTTTCACTTAGCTGGTGACCTTACTGAATCAACCTAACACTGTAACGTAATAGAGATCTCACGATACTCCATTATTGTATTTTTTCGGCATTACTATAGCAGGGGTTTGCATGATGTCAGGCAGACCTGTAACAGATGGCACAGTATCCAAATTAGAAGCATAGTAATTTGTTTAAATTTGGTTTTACTGAATGGTTTCTCAGTAGCAAAACCCCTGGAAAGGAAGTAATACAATAATTACAGCATAACATGAAATCTCCATTTTCCTAAAAAAGTTAAGATGAAAGAAAACCCACAGTTTTGGGAAACTTACCGTACATCACATATAGACCTATTCTTTTTGGGGGGGTGGGGGCGGGGGGGGGGTGTTGTCAAATCAAGAATTTGAAAAATGTTTGCAGGTTAACCCTTTAAAAAGAATGCAGCGTTACTAAGCCACCGAGTTTCACTTTGCAGCGCGAAAGAGAACCTGCATCAAGTCCAATTTGTGCAGTCAGTTCTGCATTCTAAACTGCACACATTTGACAAGTTCTTGACCTATGCGCAAGAAGAGTTCCGTCACTTGTCCTGTTTGCAACAGCTTTATGTCAGCAGCTCAGAAGCCAACATTATTTTCTCATAATTAGGAGTGGGCTCTTTAACACCATTCTTTAAAAAAATTTCTCCAACTGTGGGACTTACAGTGTGAGCCGTCAGCCGTCTGTGCACTGTTTTGGGGGTTACGATAGATGTTTTGAATCAAGATGGTCTGCGGGGAAAAAAAATAAAAAGGGGAATTCTACTGGCTGCTGTGCATATAATAGACAATTGCAAAGAGACAACTTGTTTGCAAACAGCTAAAAGTAAATGTTCTATCCTTAAGACTTCCTTTCGTATTTGCAGAATATCTTCCAAAATTGCATCCAGACCATCATATTATGAAAACAGTTTTAATTAACCACCAAGAAAGAGCTGCATTTGTCACACAGCTATCCTCAAAATGGGAGTTGTGAGGCATAGTAACCTAAAACGTCAAAACTATGTGGTACTGGGGAGACGCCTAGCTTTCGAGACCAGATTCGTCAT
>NW_010234065.1:0-4387 GCF_000690775.1 Eurypyga helias | reverse complement strand
GGGGGTGGGGGTGGGGGAAATAGTGTGATGTGCACAGCATATAATAAACACGTAATGCCACAGGGTCTAAAGAGTTACACCAGACAGTAAGGTTTGTAAGGCAAGAGCTACATCTCATTTTGTGCATCAGGAATTTCTTGGTGGAATTTCTGTTTAAATAATATAATAGCATCATAGGTTGACATGTTTCGGATCCTTCAAATAAGGACAATATCCTGTTAGCCCTTCTGCTTTTTACTCGAAGAATTAGCCCAGGCAGACTTGAAACCTTACATTTGTACCGTTCTTCTTAAAATCAAGTTGTCTGAAAAAACAAACCATGTTTAAGTTAGTAAACTAATATTACAAAAAAATTCCAAAACGTCCATATCACTGTAAGCAGCTCAAAAATTGAAATTTGATTACTTAAAATATAAGCTCAGTGTTAGTACAAATCGCAATCCCCAAATAATTTTAGCTAACACATTATTATTAGTCACAGTACGAATTCAGAGCTTAAAGAAGTCACGGGACCAGCAATGTCATACCTACATATGCTGCCCACTTCACGTGTCAAAAAAGATAAATCTGTAACATCACATTTACAAATCACACACTTGTTTTGTAACGGGTGGGGTCATACCAACCAAAGCTTTGTGCTTCCGTGGCCCAGGTTTAATACAACTATGTTTTAGCCTACAATTGGAGAGGGGCAGAAACATGCGTATAGTTACAGTGCTTCTGCTGATGGGTGGTAATTTGATCGCCCTGGACTGCACGACCTTTCCTCACACAGCTCTTCTGTAAAGGAGCTGCACCAGCAACACAAGATAAAAATATTGTGCCGGTAGCCTCCCTTGAGCGAGATACCTGTTCTGCTGCTTTCTATCACAGCTGATCATCAATCTGCATACAAATAAAGATTTCTGCAGTCAACCCTGCACACCTGCCAGGTACCTTCAAGCTGTCACAATACAGCAGCTCTGTCAGATGCGATGCCGCAGCCGTCCCAGACATCACTGGATGAACCTGACGTGCCCTGCTGACCCACTTCAGCTGGCACTGCCCACCACGGTTTCTAAAGCAGCACTGACGACCGCACTGACAGAGGAAACTGTTGTCGCACGTGAATTTTTTTTGTAAAAAACATGAAGTTTGGGAGGTGTTTGGGTTTTCTGTAACTTAAGACGACAACCACTGTCAAAGTTGTCTAATTTACAAATATTTTCTAGTAGCCAGTGACCTAAATTCAGGTCTCCAAATAACCAATCACGTTTCAGCATGCTCTCCACGTAGGTCAGCAACACGGAGTAGTTTTGAAAATGGACAATAATATTCTTTTGGAGACACACTATTTCCATTAAATATTATTAAACTCCCAGAAGCTGAAAACTGTCTGTGCAGATTAGGTACCAGCAGCGGCCCCTACCGACCAGTAAACTACAGCGTGTGTCCCCCCTAGAACTTCCCCTGCCCGCTCAAGCGCCTGCAGAGTTTAACATCGTGAGCCCCACTGCTCTGAGCTCCAGTCACACCGACAGTACGTGCCTCCCCCAGTTCTCCTCAAACCAACACCAGCCCACCACTCTAATCAATGCAGCTAGAATGAACTCGCAGAGGACTCCGCTGCTACATAAACTTCACCTCTGTAGCTGAAACTGCTGATAATGCAACAACTTCCACAGGCACTCTTATTGCGTACAATATGCCCAAAGAAATCTATTTACCTGTATACCTTGACAATCAGCGGTGATAGAAGAAGGCAAAGCATATAGTTTTCTGGAAATATAATTTCTCAAAACTATAGAGCTTGTAATAATAAAAACCCTATCACCCACTGCACCTTTGGGGTGGTTTTTTTTTTTGGCAGACACGCAGTCACACATCATCTCTAACAATATTCATATGGCCAAAGATTAAATAATTGGTCAAGTCAACTGACGTAAACACTCTCAGCAACCAGGCAAGTTGTTTTCAACGAACAATTCTTTCACATTACGTATGACGACTTACACAGTATGTAAGTCATCCTTGACACTTCAGTGCCTGGGTCAGAGAGCAAATTTAATGACAGAAGACTTGCTTTTATTTATTAATTAATTTTCTTCTATTCTGTGCATAAAGGACTTAAGTTCACACCTTTGAGATAGGTGGAACAGGCTGCCATCGTTTGTGATTAAAAAAGTTCTGGGATGTTTTAAGTGCCTGAACACCACTGAGAAGGCACACTCACCTGAAAGTTAGCACTGGTTGGTCTCTACTACAGGCAAGCTTACAACAGCATCGCTTCCTGCAGCCATTAAGGGTGACAGGAGATAATTAGAAATGCTGGGAGAAGTAAATGGAATACCCCCAAAAAAGTAAAAAACCCATATAAACTGGGGCCAAAAGTGAACTAGTTAATCTGGAGCTCGGTAATTATTTCACTTTTATCTGAGAATCTACATTTTAAAGAAGCAAAAATATACTTCTACAAGAAAGAGAAAACAAAAGGAAAACAAACCTGGCTAAATGTTGGTTTGTTGTGCAACCGAGAGCATCTGTCTCCATGCCGACAAGCTCCGATTTTGAAATAAAATGAACAGTTGACTCTGCAAGTAAAAAACCCAAAGTAGTTACATATTGGTACACAAAGACATAACCTGCAATTCCAATAAAACATATGCCCTAAACGCTTTTATTTTGATGTGAAGAAGTAACATAATAAACGCTTTTATTTTGATGTGAAGTAGTAACATAAAAAACAAAACAAAACACCAGAACAGTGTAGGATAGCATTACAGCAAACCTGTTCATATTCATTCCTCCTTACCCCTAATTTACAGCCAGTCATCTAATCAATTTCACCAGCCACTCAAATCCGAAGTGCACTCATGACACCACCATGGACAGAAGCCATCACTACTGTTTTACCCTTCTGGTTCTCCATTCCTGTCTTTGTAACCTTTTCACCGGGCCATGGGATAGGACATAAGGCGAAAAACAGTCTGGAAAGTTACACTAGGAGCTACACGGTCGTGTCAGTTCATGCAACCCCCTCGTCTAGGAAATAAAACCTGCTTTAAAGCTGACACAGTTGCACCTACCTAATGTTTTATAAACCACCTGTTTAAAGTTATACTCTACAGGCAACTTGGACTGCTGCCAGTGCAGCATTTGAAATAATTCAGATAAAGAGAAAAATCATGTTACAGAGAGAATACACATAAAAGCAAAATAAATTCATTTAATTAAGCCATTTCCACACATGTAGTTAATAATTTTAAAAGGAAGCACTTAATTGTTATTTTTTTAAACCACAAGCTTTTCTTGAATTAATTATCATGTAATGAAACCTTCAAAACCATGCTGCTTTAGGAATGCCAGAAAGACTCTCACATATAAGTGCACACATGGAATGATGAAAGAAAACCATAAGGAGCTTAGTTACCTTGACTGGGAAAACTGAAATCAAAATTCTGAAGGGCAAGAAAACTATTATGGGCTATATATGTGTAAGTGAAATATTAGAATTCTCCTGGAAGAAAGGTTATTATTCCCATGCTCACAGTTAACACCAATTCTTTCCACAATCCTGTGTGACTAACATCAAATCACAGAAGGGAGAGATATTAAAAGTACTAAAGCATACCTGATCTCTAGCAAAACATTCCACCGTAAAATTGTAACATGCTTATTCTTCATTACATTTTTGAAAATATATACTTAGCATTACAATATACTTACTGTCTTTTCTGAACTCTATCCTGAAACAAAAAAAATACCTAACTACAGAATTTCCAACAGTGACTCCAACACGTTCTGGAAAGTTCTGCTTGCTTTTTGCATAGGAAATAAAGACCAGTACAGGTATTTCATGCCTGCCGTATTGGCATACGCTAATACTGTTAAATGTAATGCATTATATCAGAAAGGATGATACAGTAACAGAGCTCAAGAGAGGCTGCCGATACTGCTTTTCTGACAGACGAGCGCATAGGAACTGACACGTAGCACTACAAAGCAGAAGGAAAACAGAAGCCTCACGGCCAGAGGCTGACAAGAGTAATTTTTAGTCCAGCAGCACATCGATTTCATTTTTAGGAGTGGAAAAACACGTTGGTTTGGTCAGGCCGACGGTGACCAAATTTTCGTTAGGAGGGTTTTGTAAGTATGCTTCCAACAACCAGAGAAACTAGAGACGTTCCCGACGCGTGGAAGGCTGCAGGCAGAAGCCTGAGGATCAGGATGCAGCAGTCGGGGAAATCCTCCGCACCCTGGGGAGGGGGGAGAAATAACCAGTCGCTGTCCTTGCAGCAGAGCGGAAGCTCTCGGGCTGCTGCGAGGGGCAGGGACGTGAACAAAAGGGGAAGAGGAGGCCCTTTCTGGCAGGAGGCGGCGGGAAGCTCGGCACCCAGCGGCCCCGACC
>NW_010234064.1:0-18607 GCF_000690775.1 Eurypyga helias | reverse complement strand
ACCATTCTGTGATTTTATGATATAAAAATAAACTAACTATTTTCACCCATGCATGTTCATGGATTCTAGCATAAATAAGACTTGCATCTTTCTTGGCTATTCTGGGGACTGTATGTGACGTATGGTGTGTTCCCAAAGTTACTGCCAAAGAGATAGTCCAGCTCCATACTGGGGAGCCCATCATGACCTATAATGACATGCTTCACTCATTTTCGTATTCTTAAATGCTCCATTGACTGATAATTTCGAGTCATCCATGTGAGAAACTTGAATTACAGAGGTTTGTCTGTAAAAGTACATTTAAAACACCAGGCAATTTAAGTTAGATACAGTGCAATGGTTTTTGGTAATAAAGACATAAGGGTTTTGTTAGTATATTGAAACTGTTACAGCATAAAACTTGGTTATAATATGATCAGAGATATCTTGCTGGTTCTGTTATGCCTTCTTACACAATATTTGTAATTGAATTAGCAAAATGGTTTGTGAAGGTTCCTCTTGAGCATTTGCTCACTTTTGATAAAGAGATACCAAGAGGTCTCTGTAATTTTTAATCATTCCCTAGTCTTCCATTTGAAGGTAACAGATTTATTTATTGTAACTGATAATAATGAAGAGATAAATGAACTCTGGCACAGGTTTTGATTTAAAAAAAAAAAAAAGTGTTCAAATCTGGAAGAACTCTACTATCAAATAAGACCAGAAAAAATATACTAAAAATTGTGAAGTAAGAATATTTGATTTTAGTATCATGGAATAGTTTGGGTTGGAAGCGACCTCTGGAGCTCATATGGTACAACCCCCTGCTCAGAGCTGGACCTGCATCTACACTAGTTCAGGCTCTTCAGTGCCTTGTTCAACTGAATTTTGAATATCTCCAAAAATGGAGACTTTGATTTCATGCATTCTCTTAGTCAAATAATTTGCAAAGAAACAAGTCATTCCTGATGTTTAAAACAAGTGTTGTCTGACAGTGTAGGAATTTTGTTTTCAATGGCAAATTTTTGTTTTTCTTTCAAATTCCTTGACACCTCTGAATAGCAAAGAGAAATATAAAATTCACCATTTATACTCCTGTAGATAAAGCATAGAAAAAAAAGTCAAATCTCATTATTATTTTTAACAGACAAAAATGAAATTATGATGACACTCTTAGCTGTGGAAAATACATTGCTAGGTATGAATTTGAATATATGAAAAAAACCTTTCAATGCCAGTCTTTGGAAAAACTCAATCAAAAGTCCTTAAAATATGTTAAATGCACTGAGTACTTTCACAGCTTTTTAATTTTTAACTTCACGCATCCTTGGCAAAACTGAGTGCCTACCAATGAATTCACTACAATCACTCAAACTTGCATCAGGAAGAGGAGGACTATAGAGAAGAAAGGTTTCTTTTCTTTATGTTTTTAACAATTTTGACAAACCTATTTTAAAAAAAATCATTTAAAATTGTTGTTGACATTTTGAGGGGTGTTATAAGAAATTCTATGATGTTTAACAACCAGCTTGCATATTCTGGTCAAGGACACAGTGGTCTGCAGGCACAGAGGTCTTATCTGATGCCGTGGCCTTAAAACTCTCACTTTCCCATTCTTCCTTCCACTTTCCTTCCCATCCTTGGATGTTATAACTTTCATTTTTTTATGCCACAGAAAAAGTAGAGTAAGTAATGCAAGGGAGAGTCTGCATTTTTGTCTGTATCAGGCTGTCTTGCCCACACACATTTGGAAGGATGAATAAGTAGAAAATGTTTCAGCTGACCAGGCTTCCCATCACATTTACATTTATAGCATTGCCAATAAAACAGCTAACTTGCATTTAACCTCTGAAAAACAAAATAATGCAGCTTGAGTCACTTTTCCCAACAACTTTTCTACACAATTCACCTCTTACCCAAAAAAAAGCAGGGTGATGGTTATGTCTTGAACTGAAGACCAGTCCAAAACATTTTGTGGGCTAGAAAGAGAGAAACAAGTCACGGGACCAGGGCCATCCCATGTGGGACCTAAAGTTCAGTGCTGGACCAAATCCATGACTGCTATGAGTTGTCCAAGCTCCACTGACTGTTTAAGCATGGCACTTTCCCTAGCCTGAGAATGCCAGTCATCAGCATGCTAGTTTGGGGGATGCTAACCAAACTGCAGGCTCTGGAACAGACCTTTCCCACTTAATTCAGATTAATTCGGACCTTTCCGACCACAGCTCGCTGTATGGTCGGAAAGGTCTGCGTGCCCACCTCCGGTGACAGAAGCAACAGAATACGTTTTGTGTGTGTGTCTATGTGCGTTGCATAATTCACGATCCAAATTTAATCCAAAATATTTGGATGGCTCCCTCCCCATGCTTCCTTGGTGGAGCTGGAGAGGTGTGCCAAGAGCAGCACCAATAGCTGGCGAGCCCGGGATGGTCCGACTCCCAGGCTGGAGGCTCTGCACCTGCACAGAGACATAATCCAGAGACTGCGCAAGTAAAAAGGATCCTGTTTTTTAAATCAGGTCTGGAGGTTTGCTTTGGTGAAAGCGAAGCAGGGGATAGCTTTCAGCCCATACACCAGTTCCAGACCACCTCTCCTACCAAAGCTCTGCAAGTCATTCATCTCATAGCATTTTTTATTCCAGTGGCCACCGGGAAGAATTTGGCAGGTCACTGCTGTTTCACGGGTGGGAGCTCAGCTGGACCACACCTGACAGCAGTGAGGTAGGGTTTTAATGTACAACTGTTAATGCTTGTTTGCCTTTCAGTGCTGCTTGCAACCCAAGATTTCATTTTAGCTGGTATAATGTGCTTGCATCATTAACAACAATTACCAGTCGTTGTTCCATTCGGATTTCTCTTCCTAATTAGATTCACTCTGACAAGCTGTATGGCCCATAAACCTAACCCCAAAAGGAGTATCTTCCCACAGTGAACAGGATGGAATATGAATAATCAGTTTAATAATTGTATTTGACTTAGCTTCTCAACACCAATGTGTTTATCAACAGGCTGCCAGTGTTCCCCGGTGGGAGAGTCCCGCTCTGCTCCCAGCTGCTCTCGCGGGAGGAGCAGAGGCCCTCCTGGCTGCTTTGCCAAACCTGAAAATGCTGTGTGGGTCTTAGACAAGCTTTAAAATCCTCCACTTTCGTTTCTTGCGGTTTTGTATCATAGAATCATAGAATCACATAATGGTTTGGGTTGGAAGGGACCTTAAAGATCATCTAGTTCCAACCCCCCTGCCATGGGCAGGGACACCTTCCACTAGACCAGGTTGCTCAAAGCCTCATCCAGCCTGGCCTTGAAGACAGCCAGGGATGGGGCATCCACAACATCTCTGGGCAACCTGTTCCAGTGCCTCACCACCCTCTCCGGGAAGAACTTCTTCCTGATATCTAATCTAAACCTCCCTGATTTCAATTTATACCCATTACCCCTTGTCCTATCCCTACAGGCTCTTGTAAAAAGTCCTTGTATGGGCATCTGTCTCTTCTCTTTCTTATTTACTCTTCTCTCATGCTCTGCCTTTCCCTCTCACCCCTCTCTTTAGACAGGCATCAGCAATGGAGACAGTATGAGCTCCTAGGGAAGGTAGAGAAATTCAGAAATGTAACCACGCAGTCCCTCCGTAAAGGGCATGGCCCTGCAGCCCAGTTTCGACAGCCCCTAGCACCTCTGCTCCCCTTGCTGACCTCGGTATTTGTGCGACAAACCCAGGCTGGAAACCATTTCTTAACAACTTGTGGGCCTTATCTGACAGCTCCCAACAACAGCCTCTCTCCAACAGCATCTCCAACACAGGCAGCAACAGCTTCCAGACCCGGGTTGCGCTATGTCGGATTCTGTTCATACCTCTTTGTTTAGGCTTCTTCTGGGGCCCTCCTGCAAATTCCCTTCTCCACAACATGTGCAGAAAAACTTCTGGTAATTGCTAGGCAGAGCAATACATAGTCTATCACTTTGGTTATGAATCGTGCCGACAGGCAGTTATTTTTATTCATTTTTCAGTTGCTTTCCCAAGCTTTGACGAAAAATATTAAGACGAATGCAATTGCACGCAACTGCAACCGCTCCTCATGGCACACCAACGTTGGAGCTGGACCTCTGACGCTGCAGCACGGCTTGAGCTGAGCTGCAGTGCGAGGTGCTGGTGGAAGGGCTGGTAACTCCCAAGACAGAGGGCAAAACAGAGGGTGGGAAGGGAGGAGAGTTGATCTGGGCTCTGTGTGTTTGCACTAATATTTTCTCATCTCAGCTGGAAATAGATGCAACATAAGGATCAAGCTGGCAGCACACAACTCTTCTATGACTATCTAATGCTTATTTTTCTTTTACATCAGTTATTTTTCCCAACTGATTCACTCTCTGTTAATAGCAAAAGCCACCTATGACACCAGTTCTCACCTGCGCGACTCTTTGTCTTTTACTTGAATGTCATCCTCTTTTTATTACAGCTATTCTCGAGGTGCCCTGCTCGTCCTGCCTGGCCTCCAAACCACCTCCATGCCAGCAACGCGTCATGGCTTTGTGCAGCACATTTCATCAGCACAATGCTCGCGTGGGCCTGGAGCGTGCCATTAATGCAAGCATTGAAACAAAATTGGTCCCAAAACTCCTATTTGAAGGATAACTCCTCCTGGCCTGAGATCTCCATCCTCAGCACTCATTGTCTTCTCTTCTTACCAATGATGCAATTCCTCTGCTAATCTATTTTGTCTCCAGCAACATCAGTTGTTTCACACTTGACATCATAGCAAATACATTAAAGGAGTCTAGATAAAGGAAATCTGGCAGATATCACCTGTCTGGAAAAATAATTGTTTTATCAAAGAGAACCATCAGGTTAGTCTGGCAGGATGTACCTTTAGTTGCATTTCATCCCATTTTTGATGTGCCTTTGCATTTTTAATTAACCTTCAAGGCACGTCCCAAAGCCCTGCATACCAATGAGGTCAAAGTTACAAGGATGATGGTTGGCTGGGTTGTTTTTTAACCCTGCGCAACCAAACACGTTGTAATAGATACTCTGCAGTCACGGGGTCCCTCACTGACTTGACAGATGTATAAAAACATTTGCTATTAGATGTGCCACCTCTCATGCTGGTCTTTCCAGAACTCCTGGACTGGCACGACCTGCTCCCCAAAAAGAAACGCAGCCTGCTCTTTGAGCTTTGCTTCCCCACAGTAGCGATTCCATTTCCATATCCCTGTTCCCATTAACCAGCCTGCTTTTGCCCCTAGGATTTGTCTTCCTTAAGCAAGAACAGAGGTAAAATACTCCTTTGATTTTAGGCCATGCCTAGATTATCTTTAATTTCATTTACTACAGAGCAGCCTGACACTGCTTTTCTTCCTCTCCCTTCCTTCTTCTTATGCTGAGATTTGAAGAAGTTTTTTCCCATTTTTTTCTGGAATACTTTGCAAGTTTTAGCTCAGTTTTGCTTTTGATATTTATATTGGCATTTCTTGACCTCTAAATGATCAGGTCCTCCTTCTGCAGCCTGCAAACTCTTGCACCTTCCCAACAGCCTTCCCAAAGGTCCTTGGGATTAACCAGAGAACTGAGTGCCACAGACACATGGAGCCAACAGGCAGGGTGTGGGATCCCTCACTTCCATGTTTCTGCCTGTGCCTCCCCTGCACTCAAGCCTCCACCTTCTCCACTCGAGCCAGCTTTCCTGAGGAACATCACCCCACTCCAACAGTTTGCCCGTTGGCAAACTGAAGTCTCAGATGTATACGTATTTGTGTTTATTCCTCATTGGCTTCAAACTGTGCGAGTTACTCTGTTCAAAGCTCTGCTCTGCGACTAGATCCCTAGTAACTTAATTGCACATCAAAACATCACCTTGTACGAGTTCACTGATGAAGACGTTTGTTGGTTGTCAAATCCAAGAATATCTGGGCCCTGCCATTGCTAGCTTGAAACATCATTAAGTAATGCAGTCTCCTCAGATCGCCAAAACACGGAATGAAGATACGAGTAATTTCCAAAAGAGATTTTACCTCAGCCAAAAACATGAGCAGCAGCTACAGGAACAAAGACCCCGCAGCTTTGCTTCTGCTGAGTTTCAGAGGCCACGTGTGACCATGAGAAGAGCAGAAGCTCCTCAGCAAAACATTGCCACAAACTTTATGCTGGGAAGCACATGGTTAGCAGCCCAAGGTGTTCTAAGGCACGGAGGAAGATGTTCCTCACTACCTGGAGGACAGAAGGAGGCCAAGTCCAAAAGGTGCCGGAGATTTTCCCTGACCCATCACTCTAGTGCAGACAGGTGAAAGTTCTCTGCATAGAAAACTATCTTGCCTTGCCTGCATGAGGCTGGGATCAGTGTCAGGAGGGATTCTCTCAAGATCTGGTCTTCATTTTATCTAACCTCATCAATTACCTCTGCCCTCCAAATCCTGCTGGATGTGTCAGCTTAGTAGTTAAGGAAAAATAATGTCTCCTCCCAAGAGCAGACACACCACAAGTGCTGTCATGAAGGAGAATTTACAGATTCTTATTTTCTATTTGGTTACACTTTTGAAAACATTTTTGACAGCAACAGCAGCTCTTTGGTGCCTGAGATGGGAAGCTGGGTCATTATGATGGCCACTGATGGTCTGAGTCACCAACAACTCAACAGACCATCCCTTCTCTTAGGGAATGCACAAAAATTGGGCAGCTCCCTGCCTGGCAGAGCACTTTCTGGGGTGAGGAGAGTGAGAGAAAGAGTTTTGCCATAAAAGAGCAGGTTTTCTGGCAAAAACACAATCAGGGTGGTGGTTTCAGACAGACTGGTGGGTAGCCCCAGACTGTCCCAGGCCAAGAGGTTTGGTGGCAGAAGGACAGGCCAAACACCCCTGTCCCTTCAGAGCAGGTTTTTTTTCTCCTCATTCAGCCCCTTTTCTCCATGAGACCAAGCCACCTGTCAGAGGACTGTATTGCAGTTTCAGCCAAAAGGAGCCACAGGTTCACCCTAAAAATGTACGAGGACCGAAGCAGCTGTGAAGTCAGTCTGTGCACCATACAGCACATAGGATGCTACAGGACAGCAGTCAAATACAACGTGTAAGAAGACATCGTGCTGAATCCCGGCCTTAGCAGAGAAACCTCTGTAGCGCCAACTCCACGTGTCTCGTTCCGCGTGCAGCAGCCGGGTGCGAAACGACGATTACACTGTGAAATGCTGTGGGGCTACGGGGCAGCAAAAACCACGTCAATATTGTCTTCTGGTTGCATCGAGTCAAGATGATTTCGCTTGACTGCATGCCTGGATGAAACAACAGGGAACACAGGGACGGGGCCAGAGCTTGCCTCTGCACTACTTTTATCTTCCTGCCTCTCCAGCGCACCCATCCCAGCAGCGTCAGGGCGGTAAGTCCATCTCTTTACGAAACAAGAAGACCCTGGGCCGGTTGGCTTCTCTGATGAGCTACAAATGACACAGGCTTTACCTGGCTGTAGGCTAAGTACGGCAGGTGCTGACGGAGGGTGCCGCCATGGCCAACGATAGGATAATGACTGTTATTGCGTTAGGAGAGAAGAGCTGAGACTGCAGAGCTGGAGGGAAAGACTCCCAGAACTGGAGCACCGAAGGCATTCCTAGCTGCACGCACACAAAGGCGACCGACCTATAAATAATCTCTTTGTTCCAGTAAAATGGCACAAGAATTAAGACTCCCCCCTGGTTCAGGAAGAAACTTAAAATGCATGAATAGCTGAGCAGACCTATTGACACCCCTGGGGCCCGAAGGCATTTCTGCTTTGTGCTCACCTGGGAGAGCAGCTGGCCGGGGGTGTCTTGCTGGCAGAGCTGCTTACCAGGGGACTGTGGCGGGGGGCGAGGTTAATTACTGCAGGTAAATGAGAGAAAGCACCCTACAAAATTTTGAGTAGGACTTGTCAAGAATACCTACAGTTCAGTAAAGTAGTCTGCTAAGTTACAACTAAAGGAAGAAACCTCTGTTAACCTCAGTTATTGGATAGTACTTAGCAACTTGAAAAGCTGTCCTGTAAAGCAAAAATATTAGTAAGGTGTTAGAATATAAGCCTAACAAATGTAGCCCAGAAATTTGCCATTAAAACAAACCCAAAACAAACAAAAAAAACCTCAAATGAGATGAGCCAAAAGCAAGGCAGGTCACCTCTAGGTTAGCTTCACCCTGCGTGTGTACCGTCTCTCACCTTCTGGGAGAAAACCCACCCAAAAATGTGCTTGTTCAAATGAAAAGGCTTGTCATCAGGCTCTGAAGGTCCTTGGCAGACTCGTTAAAGTAAAACTGGAGCTACTTGTGAAAAAAAAATGAAGGCTTTGACGGTTGCATGAGGTGGGGAGTAGCACCATTTACAAATATTTTTTTTTCCTAGCTCTTGATGAAAGCCTTACAAAAATTATATCTGAAAATTATTTGTAAATATAAAGAGATCATAAACCCTTCCTAGCTTTTTGCTTTTTAACTTTGCAGTAGAGACAGTATATAATTCTTTTCCTCATGCTGGAGGCTGGGAGCAAATGTGGAAAGGGCGCATGACTGACCCAGCATCGCCCATCCCACTACCAGCCCCTGGCTCCCTGTGTTTGGGATCCGCAGCAGATACAGGTGTCCCAGAGAAGACATACATAGGGTGGGTTGAAGAGCCATTTTGTTGCTGTGAGGAAGAGCAACAGGATTTGGTAAGCATCTTCGAGCCCAGTGTGGTGTCAGACTTGGTGGTGTGCTGCTGTTGGGTTGGCAGCTAGCTGGAAAAGCGATAATCCAGCAGCCTTTTTCCCGGATGATGAGGGAAAAATAGGATGCCAAGTGATCTGCCAGAAAGTTGTCAGTGGCCATGTGGGCAACCGCAGGTGGTCCAGCCACGCTCATGTGTGCTGTGAACACCTGGAAAGCGAGGTGATCTCAGGCGTGTACCCATCCCTTTGCCTGCACTGATTTTTGGTGTATCCGGGACCACCGGGGTTGAGTAAAGAGACACATTCTCCTCATAGAACTACTTATCCCAACCCACAGCACCTTTCCACTTCACTGGCTTCCCCATGCCTCACACGTATACATGGCCCCTAAAGCAAGCACTTTAAAAGGACTGCAAGCACAACCCAAGTTTGCATTATAATTCTTCCTATGCAGCTTAGTCATTAGTTACCATGGAGCAATTAAGAACTAACAGGTCTAGCAGAGACGGCCGGTGTTTTCTGGTCTCTGAGTTCCCAGAACCATTTTGGCTGATCTCCTGGACGTTGCTCAGCCCCGCCACAGAGTATTACATGGCAGAAACTCTGTGGCCAAATATTCTCCAGTCACACATTGCGTGCATCCTGTGTTTATACTGTTTCTGTAGCTGTCCCGTTCTCCTGTTTCCCAGGCTCCTCTCGTGTGCACTACCTTGGTGTCCCAAAGAGCCATCAGGCTGCGGAAGAAGCTAAGAAGTGAAGCTCATCGCTTTGTTCTGAGTAGTGCAGTGCCCGGCACGGCTATTCCTGGTCCCTGACTCAGGGCACAACCATCTTCGAAATAAATAAAATGAAGAAGGAGGACGTCTTTGGGCCCATATTTGACACTTGTATTCCAACACCACTTGACATTATATAAACCATATGGGTTGGTATGGTATTTATTTTGACTCATCTGTTTAACAATCATCTTATTTTAATCAATATTTATTTAACTTACCAGCTAGACAAAAGCTCCCTAATTTCTTCATCTGATTTAATTGATGCTCCATGACAAAATGAAGCTGGACTGGATAATACAGTACAAATTGTGCCGGTCTTCTTCATCTTTGGTTTGCATCTCTTTTAACAAGTCCTGTGACTGTCGCAGAGCCAAGGCATATCTTACATCTCGCAGACGAACTGGGACCGTACATGGCTCTATACCCTGGGACAAGAAGCCAAGACATGCCAAAACAATATGTGTTGACACAATAATTAGCGTATTGATTCTCAATGCAAATTACCTCTTCATACATTGTGAAACACTTCACAGTTTCAGAGGATTTCAGAGGAGCCTGTAGTTTCTTACAGGCATCACAGCAATTAAATACGTGTCTTCAGCTGTAATATTAAAATACAATTCTGGGTGAAGGATCATAGAAAGAGACATGCATGTTGGACAGATAAAAAGGTATGGGATACATCTACCTGTTATTACACCACACCCGCAAACATACACCATAAACTACATTCTTGAAGGAGCTTTCAGGCTGTGGGTATTTAGGCCTTCTCAGAAGAACTTTCTGCTTTTTCTTTGGAGGAAATGGTCTCTACCTTGTGTCACCTGAGCCTCATGCCAAGGGAGGGATGTGGCCGCAAGTTGAAGAATTGAATGACCAAGTTTAACCTCAGCCCAGCACGCCACCAGCCTGGAAAGAAAAGTTCTCTGCAGCAAAATCTAAAGTAGACTGCCTTTCAGAGGAACTAATTTTTCAAGAATGGTCGCAACAAGTGCAGGGGAAAAAATGAACCCTTGCAGTTGCATGCAGTGGAGTCACATAGAAACTCTGATCCTGAAGTCAACACATGGAAAAGCTTCAGTGAAGCAATGCTTCAACTTGCTGCCCAGATTAGGTCATAGCCAGCTCTCACTGCCAGCGTCTAAAGTCTTTGTGAAATGCTAAAGTGTAAAGGGTAGCACTGGCTCTTAAGTCCAAAGTCAACTGATATTAGGAAAGGGTGCAATAATTTTATGTCCGTTAACAACATTAACAACCCTGTGAGCCAAGACAAAAAGCTGCCAGCCCTTGTGCCACAGACAGCCCCAGAATCACCTCTGCGAGTAGGAAAAATACCCCTCCCTCCACAAACGCACTTCAGCGTTGTAAAAATT
The DNA here is from genome assembly GCF_000690775.1 of Eurypyga helias. NCBI lineage: Eukaryota > Metazoa > Chordata > Aves > Eurypygiformes > Eurypygidae > Eurypyga > Eurypyga helias. Next base: position 7,823 of record NW_010234064.1, on the reverse strand, counting down.
AGCCAACTAACTTGCAGGCTAAGGGGGCTGAACTGCCCTTCCAGAGACAAAGCTGACACCGTGAAGCCCCCACCAGCACACCAAGGTTTTAAATGTAGATCCAGGTACATCAGAACAGGGTGGAGAGTCCTACAAAAGGGAGCTACTTCATCACAGTAAAGTTTTAGGAACAAGTCACCATCCTCTAATGGAAGACCCTGAGGCTCACCAAGAAGACCAGACCTCATACAAGATACCTTTCCCCTTTCCTCCAGCTATGACCTTTATATGATCTTCACCTACTGCCACCTATTACCATAGCCTCTTGATGAAAAACACCGGTGTGCAAGCATAATCATGTTCTTCAAGTAAAAGACTTCTGGAGAGAGCCTTGAAAAAGGCCATGGAAAGACTCAGGCCCCCTCTGAAGACCTCCAAGGAACAGTAGACAAGTGAAGAAATTTCATCTTCTGCAAAGGCACGAGTCAGCTGAGGATTTGTACCAGGTTGGTTTTCTACAGAAATAAGTTGGATAAGGTCAGACACTCCCTGCACAGCAGCTCTTGAAACCGTTGCCTGGTTTTGGTCAAGCATGGCAGGAGATGAGGATCTCTCTGATCACCCACTTCCTATGAGTTTTTATGCAAATGTTACCCTTTCCTGGTTTGCACTGGGGTCAGGGCTTCCGGCAGAGGACATGGAACTGCACATACATTCACTGTGTATTTGCTCCCCACAGCAGAGCAACAACTGATTCCATCTGAATGATGGGTTACACATGGTCCAGGGCCAAATCCTGGCCTCCAAGAGTGCACATCCAGAAATGAGGGGAGGTCCCAGCCCTGAGGGGTTGAGTGGCACCATTTGAAACGGCTTTCATTCTAGTCCAAGTGCAATTCAGCTCCTCCACTCTGCGCCCCAACAAGTCCTGGCTGTTAACGAGAGCTGCCAGCCTTGAAATCTGCCCGTAATTGCAGGCTTTCTGCCTCTGAGGGAAATAGGAGGGACTGGATAAAAACCACCTCGGGTCTTTGTAACACAGAAAAGGTGTCCAAGATGGTTCAATAGCCTTTCACGGGCTCAATAAAAGGTTAATCACATCATCCGCAATGAAAGCAAGTTTGGCATCCCTGTCCCTGGGTTAGCAGTAATGCAGAATCCTCACACGGTTTCTTACAATTGATGCTATTATTCGGGGGAAGGCCTTGAGTACCATCCCATGGGGGGGCATAAAAAAACCCACCCCCAAACCCTAATGGCTGAATGGGCAGAATGGTGGTAGAAATTTGCACTTTTCCTGCCTGTGAACATAATTCATGCAGTTAGCGCTTTATCAGAGCTAATTTAATCCACTTTCTCATTTAAACTACAGGAAAGGGAGTTCAAGTAGGTTCCTTTTACATAAAGGACATCTTTTAACCCACCGTTTGCTCCTGTTCACCCCACCCCCACCCAATGCTATTAAACGGCTTGAAACATGATACAGAAATACATGCCTTATCATATCGGTTGGCTTCTCCTCACTATAGCAGCCCTTATCAACATCCAGCAGCCCTATTAATGCAGTCCCCTGCAATCAGCACGAAAAAGTAGCACTCCACAGACCTCTGATCCATCCCTCCCTGATATCACAGACCATTTCTGGATGCCAAATAAAGAGCAGGAGCTCTTTTTATGCCGGCAGTTTGCTCCGTTACATGTCTGCCTGTCCGTGGTCCTTAGCTCTCACGGCTCACCACGTGACAAAGCCTTGAGCTGCTGATCTAGCATGAAGCTGCCCTTCCCTGGGTCGTGGTTGTTGCTGTCACACCAGGTACCCTCCTTAACGGTGAGGCTGAGACCCGTGCTCACACCCTGTGTCGAGCACGTACGTTCAGGAGAAGGTTTACCTCAGTATTACGCATACCACACTGCTAAGTGCAAACTGCTCCAATGAGATGTCGGAGATTTGCCTTAATCCTATGCTGCGTTCTCGGGAGGCGTGATGGAATAAAGCGCTGGCGAACCGTTCCTCACGAGCTGCCAGAACTTTTGTAGAAAAAACTGCAGAGACCCAGACCTACAGAGCAAACTGCAAGGAGCAGGGCATCAGGACTCAAACTGTTCAGGAAGTGGGAACTGGACATTCCCACTCAGCACTAAATTTAACCTCCAAACAAGAGAAACCCAGACCCCAGCAGCTGGATCTCCATTCTTTTCAAGAGCGTTATGTTTGCCATGTTTCGGTCGTTACTGCATGTACTGACAACCCCTTTACTAACTGCTTTCCTGGGGTTATTTTCACTTTGAGGGTTGCTGTACTTTGGGATTTAATATCCCCCAAAAATTACAAAATAATGTAAACAAGTTTTTTCAGAACTGTTTACATCTCCCCTTATTCCCTCCAGAGGAACAGAGGAGGATGGGATCAGGGTGCCCTTGAGATCTTAGCCAACAGACTGAGAAGCAGGGTTGGCCAAAACAGACAGAGGAAGGATATTGCAAAACACCAGCGAAATCTTTTCCCTTGGGATTTTGAGGACGGTCAGGCAGGCAAGGATAGCAGGAGGTGAGGGGGGTGACCTCTCCACTTTTGCTCCACATGCTTGTGTTGCTGTGTTTTGCAAATGCCTCTTGGGCAGAGTTTACACCGGGCACCAGAGGTTACAGGCAGATTTTGGGGCACCCACGGCACCTCTGCAAAGCCAGGGCACCTTTGGCATTGCTGCAATGCCAGGGTACCCCCAGCACCTCTGAAATGTCAGGGTCCTCGTGGCATCTCTGCAATGCTGTGTTGTCCATGGTGATGCTGCAATGCCGGCGTACCCGCAGCACCTCTGCAATGTTAGGGTGCTCAGCCGAACTCAGGACCAATCCCTGGGAAGTCCCACCGCTCATCCATGCCAGCGAGACTCCAGTCCAGTCAAGTCCCACTGCCTCCAGCTACTGGGTCTCTGACCCAGCTTCAGCAGCCGCCTCCCCCCTTCCGCAGCCCCATCGGTCATGGCCTGTGGGGGACAAGAGGTGGGCAGGGAGTTGTCAGGAGGAGTCCCCAGGGACTGGGGTTTTCCCCTCAGGATTCATGGCCCTCTTTCGGGGTGGACAGGTCAAGTAGGGAGAGAACATCTCCGCATACAACTTCTGTTGCAAGACAGAAACTGCAATGCATGGTTGCTAGCTGTGAAAAATTTTCCGGGGAGAAGGTTTCCCTCTCTTACGAAACGCGCCTCCTGATGACCCTGCAGAAACCGTCCTCGCCCTCGCTAGTGCTGCCACCTCTCAGCTCTTCGCTTCTAGCTTTGACTCTCTTACACGCCTTTAGGAATGTCTCCATGCCAGGCTGCCGAGCAGAGTGAGCCTGGCCGCCTTTCCCAAAACGCACAGATTCAGTTAAAGGAAACCCCCAAACCCTCCCCTAACTTTGCTGTACTGATACAAATGGTCTAGGTTTTACTGGGACTTATCAGATATTATTTTCGCTAATCTAGGGTCAATTTTTATACTCACAGTGTGGCATTCTTATTGTTTAATGTACTGTTTGGAGGTGTTACTGACACATGAAATGGTGAAACGTAGCAGATCTTCCTTTTAAGTATTTAATCCCCACGCGCACAAAAGCAGAGAAGTTCATACTTCCCTAACCATTTCTCTATTTCTGGCATCGTTCTCCAATGCCTGAAGAACTATTACAGATAAGAAAGAATCATTCCATGGTTAAATAAAAGTACATACAGTTCTTGTAGGAAAGGAGGAAAAAGCAGAGAGTTTCGTATTGCCTTTAAATACTTCTGCCAGTGGAGGAATGGGCTAAATTCAGACCAGTGAGCTAGAGCTCAAAAACATGTATTGCCAAATCAATTCTCTTCTAGACTCTAGTTTGCCTTAAGTTGAACATGAGCATTATGGCACCTTCCAGTACCTGAAGGGGCTACAGGGAAGCTGGGGGAGACTTTTTACAAGGGCCTGGAGTGACAGGACAAGGGGTAACGGGTTTAAATTGAAAGTGGGGAGGTTTAGATTGGATATCAGGCAGAAGTTCTTCCCGGAGAGGGGGGTGAGGCACTGGAACAGGTTGCCCAGAGAAGCTGTGGATGCCCCAGCCCTGGGAGTGTTCAAGGCCAGGCTGGATGAGGCTTTAAGCAACCTGGTCTAGTGGAAGGTGTCCCTGCCCATGGCAGGGGGGTTGGAACTGGATGGTCTTTAAGGTCCCTTCCCTCGCAAACCGTTCTGTGATTCCATGATTCTGTGAAATCAATTTCTTAACATTAAACCCCCTATTTAGTACAACTGCAATCTTGAAGGCGTAAAATGCTAAACAAGTTTGTGGGGAGACACACATATTAATAGCCATTGATTTAGGTAACCATAGGTTCTCAGTGCCCTCTGTATGAAACTGTTCTCCTTCTTACCATCCGTTCACAAATGAATTGTCAGGGCAATTAGCGGTGAAAGAAGAAAACTGGAAAAGAAAACTTCTTTCAAAACTTTTGGCTGGGATGTCTGCAAGCCACTGTGTCTGTCACATGAGCATTCAGCCCACAGAAATACACATTTGCTTGTGGTGAATATCATTTTGCTGAGGAAAAGGAACAAACCCCTCTAGCCAGCCAACTTACTAGGATTTTATTGTTGTTTTCAAGGAGTGATTTAACTGTGACTGGGGAACAGGCTTTTCGGGACCCACGCATGTCCCGGATTATACAATGCACATGGAGCATGATAGTGTCATTACCACACCTCTATTTTTTAAAATACACTTCCTTCTGCTTTTAGGTTGGGTCCAGTTATTCATGGGGAGCACCCAGCTCTGTAGGAGGAAGCAGTGAATCCCTCTCCTTCTCTAAAGCGCTCGGGCCAGCAAGGAAAGGCAAGTTTTCCTCAGGGATTTCCCACCAGATCTTCAGATCAGACCTCCTATTTTCTCAGTAAAATGCGGTACATCTTTTTTTCATATTCAGCTGTAGAGGGAAGATCTCGATTAAACTGGTGAAGCGAAACCAAACCACCTCTCCAAATGCTGCGAAGACATAGGTGCATAAAACCCAAAATTTAAATGTACCATAGAGCAAGTAACCCCGGTTAATCCCAGCAGACCCTGACAGTCCCTTATGGTGGCGGCTGGGCAGGGACCAGCCATCTCCTGGGGTCACTGACCATCCCCACAGCCCGGGGAGTTGCCCCACGGCCAGGTACAGTGCCTTGTCATCAGGGGGCACAACAGATGGGGTGCAGGGTCTGCGGTCCCCTTAATACCCCTCTGGTCCAGCCAGGGAAGAAGTCAGCCAGGGCAGCCCTTTGCACCATGCATGTTCTTGTTTTTGTCAGACACCGAGCTGCCCACCCTCAAAATGCCAACACAAGCACAAGGAAGCAAGAGACTATATATCACTGTTTGGAAGAAGCTCTTCTAGTTTAACTTATAGGTAAAAGCAGTTGTAGACAAAGCAGAAATGATGATAAGGAGAGACCCCTGGCAGGTTTTTCTCCAAGTCTGTGCCCTGGGCAGGGCAGGCAGATAGGATCTGCTGCACCATCAATCAACTCAGGCAAAGAGAGAAACGAAACGTGTTGCGAAATGAACTGTAAAATAAACATCTAATGTAAACATCGAAAAGCAGTGGTTTGTTTTTTCAGTCTGGGATCCCAAGTTCAGTATAAGATACTGGCTGACTATGCTGGGACCCTGTTGGAGAGGGTTTATTGCTGGCCCCATTGCAGGGCAAGGAGGCAGCACCCACTCTTCTTTGCTGGCAGGAAAGGAGGTTGATCCCACCATGAGCATCCCTGGTGTCCTTTAGCACAGCCCCATTGTGCACTGGCTCTGGTGCCTGAACTTTGCCTGTGCTTCCCGGGATGGGCTGTCTGGCTCCTCCTGACCCAGAGCCATGTCGTCCTAGGCACCTGCCTTGGTGGCCTGGCAGCAGAGATGGGGGCCACCCCAAACAGCTTCAGGCTGTGTCTTTCTCCAGGGCATGGGTTTTCTGATAAGCAAGTGCTCACCCAAAGCTGTCTCTCCTCACCTTGCCTTCCGGCATCCCTGCCTGCTCCAGTCCTGCTGCTTACGTTTGGTGGGGCTTTGCTGCTTGCAAATCTTCTCCTGGTCCAGCCCATCCTCCCTGCTGGGAGAGACAACCCATGCCATCAGTGGGGGAAGCTGGCCACCTCTGAAACAAGCCAGACCTGCTGCAGGAACAGCTTCTTTTTCAGCTGTATTTATACTTCTGGGCCTTCAGATGTGCAGACATCCAGTCATGAGAGGGGTCGACAGATGCTGGAACCTGTGGCACCCCAAGAGGAGCTCCTTCTGTGCTGGTTTTCATCAGGAAAAGGAAACCTATGGGGCAGGGCATCTTGTCAGGGCTTTTGAACAGGAGAAAGCGACTTCTGTTTCCAGCAAGGTGTGCCTGGAGAATGAATCAGGACAATGTGCAGCTTCTCCAGGGCCAAAGGGAAATGCAAGAAAGCAGAAGGAAACCAAACACCAGACTTAGTAGGCAATTGCACTACATCAATACCTCTCCGGGGTCTGGGGCACACCCTGGATCATGCGTCAATACACCGGGACAACATTACCCAATACTTGTTATGTTCAAACCAGGGGAAAAGATAACAATTTGCTATGGTACACAGAGACCTGTGCCTCAGGTAGGACAGGGCAGAAGCCTCCGTGCTTTGCTTTGTTTTGCTTTGTTTTGTTTTTAAAGCTGTTTTAACTCTGAGGCAAGTCATAGGAGCATGAGGTTAGAAGGGACCTCAGGAGATCATTCTCCTGCTCAGAGGCAGGGCCAACAACAATCCAGGCATACATTTTGATCCCAAAACCACACTTAATGAAGAAAAGTCCATATGTCTAGGAAATCCATTTATTAGCCTCATAGCTAAAGCATAACCTACATTTGCTGCAGATGAAACACAGCTATATGTCCTCTCCTTAGTAGGCATGAAGGGTTTTTTTAAAGTAATCTTCTTTGTAAAGGGCAGTTTGTGTCCCCTCTCAAGCTGTTCTAACAAATAAAATCAGCCTTCTCCCATAGATCCCCATTTTCACTTACTCTGATCATTCTTGTCGCTCCTCTCCACACAGGCTCCAGTGTCCAGGACTGCCCCAGTGCCACAAGACCGCAGCAGAAGCTCAGACAGTTTATCACCCATTATTGGCCACAGCACTTTTTTCCTAGTGCTGCTGCAGTGGAAACTTCACCAGACCACCATGACTTCTCGAATATGGTGGACAGAGGTTTAGCAACCTTATCCACCAGTCCTTTCAGGACCCACGGATGTATTCTATCAGGTGCCATGGACTTGTGCACCTTCACGTTCCTCAGATGCTCCTAAACCTGATCCTCTCATATCATGGGTGGCTCTCCATTCTCCCGGTCCCTGCTCTTGCTTTCCGTGACTCAGGGGCTATGGCTTGCATCCTTGCCAGTGAAAATTGAGGCAAAAAAATCATTGAGTACCTCAGCCTTCTCCATATTGTGGGAAACCAGTTCTCCCATTTCCTTCCACACAGGGCCCATATTTACCCTGATCTTCCTTTAATCACCCATGTACCTGTAGAAGTCCTTCTTCTTGCCCTTGATGTCCCTGACCAGGTTTAACTCTGTCAGGGCTTTGGCTTTACCTAACCTGATCCCTGATTTCTCAGAAAATTTCTCTGTAATCGTCCCAGCTACCTGTCCCTGCTTCCACCCACTGTAGGCTTCCTTCTCGCACCTCAGTTTTGCCAGGAGTTGCTTGTTCATCCCCACAGGCCTCCTGGCATTTTAACCTGAATTCCTCTTCATTGGGATGTATCGCTCCTGAGCTTGGAGGAGAGGAGATGGTCCTTGAATACCCATCAGCTTTCTTGGGCCCCTCTCCCC
>NW_010234063.1:0-1561 GCF_000690775.1 Eurypyga helias | reverse complement strand
TCCTTGTCCCCATGTGAACCCCCCCTCCACCCCCCAAGCGAGGGGGAAGTTGGGTGTCACGTCGGGATCTGGGGACTTTCCAGCACCCCGTTGGGTATTTTGGGGGGTCCCCAGGGGACCTCATCCCACTAATGGGGAAACTGAGGCACGGGAGGGACGAGGCCCGGTGTGTCCTCCTTCCCGCCCCCCCCCGGGTGGATGGACATCCTGGGGGTCTCTGGGGACAAGCGGAGGGGTGGACAGACGGACACCACCAGGGTGTGACGCCTGGACGGACAGATGGACACAGGGAAGGATGGGGGGGAAGCCCGGATGGACGGGCAACTGGATGGACACCCAGAGGGATGGACAGACACCTGGATGGACAGATGGACACTCAGGTGGATGGACACCTGGAGGGACATCTGGACAGGTGGACGGACCCCTGAGCGGACAGATGGACACCCAGGTGGGTGGGACACCCAGACAGACACTCGGACAGACAGATGTGTGCATGGACGCCTGGATGGACAGCCAGATGGACGGACACCTGGACACGTGGAAAGACAGACGTGTGGCCAGAGGCCTGGACAGCCGGACAGACCCCTGGGCAGGAAGAACACCCAGGTGGATGGACACCTGGATGGACACTTGGACAGACGCACGCCCTGACGGACAAGTGGACATCCAGGCGGACACCTGGATGGGTGGACAGACGGACAACCACTTGGACAGGTGGACAACTGGACTGACAACTGGACGCCCAGACAGGCAGACACCTGGACAGACGGACACCCAGACAGACAGACACCCGCGGTGATGGACACCCACGCTGATGGGCAGACGGAGAAGTGGGCAGAGAGATGGACACCGGGACAGACCCCCCCGACAGATGGACAACCGGCTACCTGGACTGACGGACACCTGGACACACAGACAACAGAACACCAGGATGGATGGACACCTGGACAGATGGACACCTGGACACCAGGACGGATGGACAACCAGAAAGATGGACACCCGGATAACTGGACAAATGGACAGATGGACACATGGACAGCTGGACAAATGGATAGTCAGATACCTGGACAACTGGACAGACAGACACCTGGACAGACGGACACCTGGATACCTGGACAAATGGATACCCAGGCAAATGGGCAGATTGACACATGGACAGTTGGATACCTGGACAGACGGACACACAGATACCTGGACAGATGGACAATTGGATACCTGGACAAACGGACACCCGGACAGACGGACACCTGGACAAATAGACACTCAGACACACAGATACCTGGACAGATGGACAATCGGACAGACGGACACCTGGACAAATAGACACTCAGACACACAGATACCTGGGCAGATGGACAGTCGGACAGACGGACACCTGGACAAATAGACACTCAGACACACAGATACCTGGACAGATGGACAATCGGACAGACGGACACCTGGATACCTGGACAAACAGACACCTGGACAGATGGACACTCAGAGCCCGAGCCCCCCCGGTGCCCACCTGCGGCGGGGTGTCCCCACGGAGCACCCCCAGGAGCGCGAGGGCGGTGGCGGC
>NW_010234062.1:0-22894 GCF_000690775.1 Eurypyga helias | reverse complement strand
TTTCCAACCTCGTGATTCTATGATTTATGTCTAGTCTAAATCTGCCCTCTTTTAGCTTAAAACTACTACCCCTGTCCTATTGCAGCAGGCCCTGCTAAAGTCTGTCCTGATCTTTCTTATAACCCCCCTTTAAGTACTGGAAGGTGCTATAAGGTCTCCCCGTAGCCTTCTCTTCTCCAGGCTGAACAAGCCCAACTCCCTCAGCCTGTCCCCATAGCAGAGGTGCTCCAGCCCTCTGAGCATCTTCATGGCCCTTCTCTTCACCTGCTCCAACAGTTCCATGTCTTTCCTGTGCTGAGGACTCCACAGCTGGATGCAGGTGGGGTCTCATAAGAGTACATAAGAGGGGAAGAATCCCTTCCCTTGACTTTCTGGTCATGCTTCTTTTGATGAAGCCCAGGATGCAGTTGGCTTTCTGGGCTGTGAATATGCACTGTTGGCTCACTCACAGCTTTTCATCCACCAGTACCCCCAGGTCCTTCTCAGCCAGAGTGCCCTCAAGTCCTTCATCCTCCAGCCTGTATTGATACCAGGGATTGCACCTGGTTGGTGCAGGACCCTGCACTTGACCTTGTTGAACTTCATAAAATTCACACAGGCCCACTTCTGGAGCTTGTCCAGGTCCCTCTGAGGGTGAGGGGGTGCTGAGGATGCACTCAGTCCCACTGTCTGTTTCATTGATGAAGGTACTAAGCAGTACTGGTCCCAGTACAGACCCCTGAGGGACATCACTTGTCACTGATATCTCTCTGGACATTGAGCCCTTGACCACTACTCTCTGGATGCAACCATCCAACCAATCCCTCATCCACCAAACGGTTCATCCCTCATATCCAGATCTCTCCAATTTAGAGAGAAAGATGTTGTAGGGGACGGTGTCAAAGGCCTCAGAGGAGTCCAGACAGACAATGTCTGTTGCTCTTCCCTTCTCTACTGATGTAGTCACTTCATCATAGAAGGCCACCAGGCTGGTCAGACAAGACTTGCCCTTGGTGAAGCCATGCTGTCTGTCTCAGACCACCTCCCTGTCCTCCATATGTCTTAGCATGGCTTCTAGGAGGATCTGTTCCATGATCTTCCCAGGCACAGAGGTGAGGCTGACAGGTCGGTAGTTCCCAGGGTCCTCCTCTCTACCCTTTTAAAAAATGGTTGCAGTGTGTCCCTTTTTCCCATCCCCAGAGACTTCATCTGACTGCCATGACATTTTGAATGTCATGGAGAGTGACTTGGTAAATACATCAGCCAGTTCCCTCAGGGCTCTGTGATGCATCTCATCAGGTCCCATCTGTGTTCAGGTTCCTCAGTGGGTCATGAATCTGATCTTCTCTTACAGTGTGAGGGACTTTGCATCCCCAGTCCCTGTTTCGTGGTACATCCACTCAAGAGGTGTGGGAAGAGAGGTTGCATGAAGACTGAGGCAAAAAAGTAGCTGAGTACCTCAGCCTTCTCCTTGTCCATTGTTACCAGTTTGCTAGTCTTGCTCATTGGGGCCGAGGGGGGGGATACACTTCCTTTGACCTTCCTTTTCTGCTGGCGTACCTGTAGAAGCTTTTCGTATTATTCTTTGCATCCCTTGCCAAATTCAGCTCCACCTGTGCCTTGGCCTTCCTGATCCCATCCTTACACAACTGGGGAACATCCCTGTACTCTTCCCAAGATACTTGCCCCTGCTTCCACTGCCTGTGCATTTCCTTCTTGCCCTTTAGTTTCACCAACAGGCCTCAGCTCATCTGTGCCAGTCTCTTGTCTTCCTCTCCTGATTTCCTTACACCTGGGGATCAAGAGCTCTTGTGCTCTATGGAAAGCATCCTTAAAGATCTGCAAGCTTTCTTCTGCTCCCTTGTCCTCAAGGGCACTTTCCCAGGGGGTCTATTGACTAACTCCTTGATGAGCTGGAAGTTTGCTTTCCTAAAATTCAGGGTCCTGACTTTATTCTTTGTCTGACCCACATCCCTCAGGACTGTAAACTCCACCAGTGCAGTCACTGCAGCCCAGGCTGCCTCTAATCTTGCTGTCACAAATTAGCTCCTTTGTGTTGGTGACCAACAAGACCAGTATCACATCCCCTCTAGTAGGGGTGCTCTCTACCTGGATTGAGAAGTTATCCTCAATGTATTCCAGGAGTCTCCTGGATTGCCTGTAGCTCGCCGTGCTACTTTTCCAGCAGCTGTCGATGTGGTTGCACAGCAGAACATTTTTTCCCCTCTTGTCTTCTCTAGGAGTTTGCTTTTATCCAAAGTGAGTCAAGAACTATAGAAATTAATTAAAATTCTAATGAGCTCTGACAGGGCAGTTTGAGAAGTGACTCGGGGTTTAGTGAATAGAGAAGATTGATAGAGGTTAAGCTGTCCTTCAGATTCCTACAGGTGATCTGTGAGGGAAGAGAGTACGGACACTGAACTGATGATTTTTCGTTTAAGGAGTCATTTGGTCATGCATACACAAGCATTGCAGACCTTTCGCCATCTCTTTTCCTTCTCCTTCTAAAATCAAGAAAATTATTCCATGTAATAGGCGCCTTTTTTTTTTTTAAGCTTGGTATCTTAAAAGTAATTTCTCACAGGAAAGTCTAAAGACAGCCTCTTGATTGCCGGTAGAATGTCTCATCTTGTTCTGTCTTGAAGATTCTAGATTCTTTTAATTGTTCATTGTTGGTACTACATGAGAGCTTCGGAATTAACATCACCTTCATGTTGCTGTGTCTTCCTGAAAACTGCATCTGTTTCTGTTGGACTGTTTTGAAGAAAAACACATTTCAGTTTCAAGGGCCTCTGAAATGAGGGAGGCCCATTTTACAGAGTGCAAAATGGGAATTTATTTTGCAGCTTATCTAGACTCTGAAAATCTTTAAATCGCTGGATTTTAGATTTTTTTTTTAATATATAGTTTTAAGTAAGAATTTTTAATGTATCAGACTAAAGTACTGTAAACCAACAGACAGTGTTTCACCTTGTTAAAAGTGGTGCAGAAATTTAACTGCAACATTTGCATGTAGGACATGTTATACTAACTGCAGTATCCCAGCTCTAGATGTCACTATAGACATGGTTTTGAAAAGAAGTAGACTGAATGACCAGTTTCCAAATCATCTGAATGGAGGAAAGTGAATTAGTAAAAAATCTGTGAGGCTGATACAGTCATGCTACTTTTTTTTCTTCAAGCTCTCTGTGAATGTTAATTTGATCTGCCAAATGTTTATCATTATCTGATGTCCCTGTAGGAATTAGGTGTCTTTTAGACACTTTTGTGCTCCCTTAGCTCTCGACTGATTAGGAAGAGTTAGACAGGAATACTTCAGCTTGCTGTAGTTTGGTGCCAAAAATTTCATCTGACTTGGATAGGTGACAAGATCCACCAAAGCTTCTGGAGCACGACAGCTGCAGCCTGTGATAAGCTCCTGCATGCTCCAGATTCACCTCTGATGACAGACTCAGAATGTGAAACCTTTCACAAGATGACCTGTGGTTGTCTTAATTTCCTTCCCTGCTCTGTGCGACCAGGCATTTCTTGAGACTATCACTTGACCCCTTCACCATTGCTTAAAGGCTTTATAATCAGTGACAATTGTACTTTTGCTTCGCCTTCAGCTGAAGTGATCCTGCATTCAATCCCTGCTTGGAAGTTGGATTGAATGATAAGGAAAGTATAAAAACCTAATGCAGGGAGGTGGAAAACTCAAGACAGCTATGCATCAGACATGTGAATGTCAAGAACGTTTTCCCTTACCTCAACATTTATTCCTATTCTGCCAACCTAGTGATATAGGACTCGGACATTCCTTTTGTTTGAGAACCTTGCTGTGTCAGAAATACCCAGGAGATGGCTACCGAAAGCAACACTGAAATGGAGTCTTTTCAATACAGAATGTTATTACACAGTAGTTTGTATGCAGAATTGTCTTTATGTAAGAGAACAAAAAAGGAAAATGGGAGTGATGTGGGTCTGAAATGAGATACTTGGCTTTTTCCCTAAAACCCGTGCTAGAGTTTGAGTACCATTTGTCACTGCTTGAGCTGCCAGTATTCAACAATAATTAAGGTATTTTGTTACTGTAATCTTTAAAAAGTGATGCGTGGGAGAGGCCTTCAAAACAAGACAAAGAAATAGGAGAAAAATGGCTTATCTCTCCTTCACTATATTCTGCACTGCAAAATAGTGTTTTCTCTTACTTCACCCTTAGGAATGAGAAAGTAACAAATTGGGTTAACTCTGCATTAAAGTGTTTTTTCTCTTAACATAAATACAGCTGAAGATATTTCCCTTGTACACAACACATTTATTACAGGCAATAATGCATGCCTCGAGATTTAATGGAACAAAAAGCAAATAAACAAAATGTCCTCTATAGCTGTAATCTATCTTGAAGAAATAGAAAAAAAAACGATAGATATGCCTCTGCCACTCTAACTGCCAAGGATGCTACTGGTCATTGAACTTCCTGAAGGTTCTGTGTTATAGAATTAATAAGTATGATTTTAAAAGCTGAAAGTGGTGGGATTGTTGTATTTAGGTGAACTTGAATATTTCCAATCCCTATGGCTGTGAATGTGGTGTAGAGTACTTAAAGCAGCAATGTGCATTTAGCTCAGTCACATTTGGTCAGCATTCAGTATTTTGAGTTGTTAAGAGTGTGTGGGAAAGGTTGCTTTATCTTGTCTTGATAGTTTCACTGAGTTACCTGTTAGTAAGAGGATAGACTAACACTGATGTTGGTAGAAGACTTCTGTGCTTTCTACTGAAAGTAGAATGTGATTCAGATCAAGAAATAGACTAAACATTGTAGAAGTTATGAAGCAGGACAGTGTTCTCTAAAAAGCGTATTTCTTCTGTGTTTATTGCATATTTTTTCCACCTGTTCATTTTTGCAGTAACTTCAACACAATCTTTTTTATCAGTAAAGCATGAAGAAGTTTTACAAGCCTCAGTTAGCCTATACCATGATGCTTATGTAGCATTTTATATAGTTGCTGAAATCTTGTTATAAAAATGCCTTTGAATATAACTGATACAAAAGTAATTTAATCACATCAAGACCTTTAGTTTCTGGGCTTTTATGTTTAGTTCACTCCAAATACTCAACTTTCTTCCATGATTTCCACGCAGTTTGAGTGCTTGTATGTGTTTCTGTGGTCAGTAAAATACTTGGTGTGAAATTGCAGCCAGGGCAAGCTTGTAGGCTAAATGTAGACATCCAAAATTTTTATTGCAGGGTTATCTCGGTAGGTGTGAATGCTTGCTTCCAACATGTGGTCATCTAAGCAGATAAAACTGCTGAAGTAAAAATACACGGTTTCTGCCTCCTCTGCTGTTCAGATTCAGTTCAGTATTTCTGTGACTGGAAGTAAAAACACTTTTTCCAGAGAGTAGGACTAAGCATGATTTATGCACTGCGCTGTGTTTACCGTACCTGTCAGGGAAATCAGTAGTAGGGTTGGGAAGACAGAATTGCTCACTACCTTTTTTTATGAAGTTTTGGGTGAGTGACAGGATTTTTCAGAATACGTAATATTTTGTAGCACTTTTTACAGTTGGTACACTCTTCTTGATCTCTGTTGCAAAGAATATTGTACAAGGGAAGACCTTTATGTAATAAAGATATGTATTTATGTAAAAAATACAAGACAGACCGTTATGTAATCTCCCACAAAAATGTTAAAACCCAACGAAACAAATACTAACCACATAACCACCTGTTTTGCACTGCTGTCATACTGTTAATGATCATTAAATGTTTATCGTTGAATATATTTTGTATACCAGTAAATAATAAGCATTTATGCCCTCCTAATGAAACCATGGAATTTACTGCACAAGATTATACTAGGAGTATGGAAATTCAGGTGATTTCTTTTGCTGGGTTTTGTTTTTAATCCTAAATACCGGGTGTTAGAAATGACTGTGTATATGCGTTTCATCCTTTTTTTTTTCCTTCACTTAATATTAGTGTATATTCAGATATGATGCAGTTTTGTAGCTCTTTTGTGCTTTATGCACTCTTCTATAAATGGGCTGGATTTAAATGTTGTTGTAAAGGAGGTGCCTTCTGGAGCAGCATGTGTTAATCCACCCTTGAGGTGGAGTGTGTGTGTAGCCCTTTTGGGCGAGTATGGTATCCTGAGAGCATTAAGGCCATGTACCCATAAGGAAGCCACTGCCTCAGCTGTTGAACAGGACTGCCGTCGATAAGACAGCAAGAAAAATGATTCCTGACCAAGCTACAAAGCACATATAAAACCCATTCTTCTCAAACACCAAGTAAAATCCAAGGCCACCAGAGATTCTCTTCATCTGGATATGTCATCCCTGCAGGTTATCCATCACCATCAAAGCTTTCTCTTCAGGGACCCTATTTCAGACGTACTTTCAGTAACACTGAAGTAATAGGAAATGTCAGAGCAGGATGGTAAATTAGTTACATCTTAAGTCTGGGATTTCTGTTCTTTTAGTACAAAGCTCTAGTAAAGCTTTTTCTGCGAAGACTAGAATTTAAAAAGTGCATCATTTCTTAACACAGTTTTTTTTTACTCCTAAAAAAAACAGTTAGTATACCAAAGCCCTAATATGGTGGCCATAGCTAAGGTAACCAATGGCATTTTTCAGTGACTTTAGAATAAGATATCATCAAGAACTTTATGCAATAAAGAGATTGAATGTCTTTTTTAGTGCTCTCTGCCTGTTTTCTTAAGCCTTTGATACATGGTTCAGCCATCCCAGAGAAAACATCTGTGCTTTGTTCAGCATTTTTTGTAAAGGAAACTTGTGTCCAAAACCTGTGACATTTTTACTGATGATAAGAGAACTGTGTCCTCAACTTCAGCCTAGTTTCTGCCTCCTTCCTTGATTATTTAGGTAGAAAACACTCTCCATAGATCAAACATAAAATGTCTTCTGCATTAAATGGATAAAGGGATATTACACAGTTGAGTGTATCAATCACTTGGATTCCTTTGGATATACACATCGGATTTATTATGGCTCATGTTGATGTAGCAAAAACGTTAAAACAAACAAACAAAAACCCCAAGGAATATGTTACCACTTTATTTAAATATTTACCGTTTCATATCAAAGTCTGGTTATAGGTAGTTAAAATGAGTTTATTGTTCCTTATATTCTACTAAAATCTTTCCATATTCCTTCACGTGTCAGGACTCTCTTCAATGAAAATATCAGGGTTACGTTTGTGCTGTTCAGATGTGGATCTTGTAAACAGGCCACACAGACTTTTCTTAAATGTTTTATCTAGCAGAAGGGTTATAACTGGATCTAAGCTACTCTTAGCAGCAGCAAGACAAGTAAGGAAATTTTTAATTTCCACTAGGTAGTTTAACCTTGGGCAGTCATTATTTGTAAGCATTACATAAAAAATTGGCCTAAAAATATGATATGGAAGAAAACAGACAGTTAAGATCATCTGGATGACAAAAATGTTTCTTTTCACTGTTCTGTAAATCAGATGTTTTTCTTCAATACAGGTATTTCTTTGTATTTCGCTCAGATGTCTGGTAAGAGAATAGTATGACAACAAAACCATCATAAAAGACAGAAAAAAACACCCAGTGGCAAGAACCATTGCACCAAGTTCGCCAGCTTCTACCCTGATGTTGTAGCATCTGGGAGATTCTTCCATAGTCCTTGCCCGGGCATTACGTGTTATAGCTATTACTGTTACGCAGAGCACAGTAAGCCATATAATGATGCACAAATATTTAGCAAATTTTGGCTGACGGAACTTTTTCAGTAGAAATCTCTGACAATTTTCATTACCTGCTTGAGAGTATTGTGCGTCACTGTTTTTCTTCAGTGTTGCGTACTGACTTAGAGCAATTGAAGATAAAATCATGATCGTAACATACATATTGACATGCATAATGAGAGTCCCAAGGTAGTTTACTATTCCGCATGGTACAGAGTTGTAGGTCCATTGGTACCCTCTTGCAAAATAGACAGTCAGAAAAGGCATAGTGCTACATATGAGTAAATTCGCACTGACAAGGTTTACCAGGTAAATGTATTGTGTTCTTTTTGTGAGGGCTTGCCTTGAAAATATCCAGGCAGCAAGAATGTTTCCAATACTTCCAGCAGGAAATAGGAAAGAGTAGATGACTGGTAGAGCTACAGTAGTAGCTAACGATGGCTGAAGAAGACATGTTGAATTTTTCATTTATGCCAGTATTTCTTGAATGAATGGCCAGAGCTGAAACACAGTTGAAATAATTATTTTTATGTGCATCTAACATAATTGCCATTTATTGCTCTTACTTTTATTCCTTTTTCTCCCCTACTTTCCAATGTTACTAACTGCTTTATTATCTGGAGTTTGCAAGAGGTTACTGTTTGTGTTTTCTATTCCACTGAGATTTTGTGAAGAAAAGTTTGCTGATGTTAAGACCCAAAGATTTTGTGTGCATAGAATCTAATAAAATAAATGAGGAAACAGAAGTTTCAGGCTAGGGTCTGACAATAACTTACGGGGTCTTGGTTTACTTCTCAATTTTCTGGAACACCTGTAATTTACTTTAGAAACCACTCATAGACTATTTTAAGTTAAATAAGCAAAATAAGTGCAAAGTATTACTTTAATTGCAGAAATGCAAAGGAATTTCCTGTACCTCCTTTTAAATACAAATTAAACTGTTCATAATGCTGGAATGTGGCTAGATGCATTTATTTTGTGCTCATGTCTGTATCTAATGTTACTTTGTTCAGAGCTTTTCTCTTAGATGTACATTTTGCATAAACAATTCAGTCCGTATTTTTAAATTATTGAAAACTGCAAAACGTTTATTTTTCCAACTTCAGTTTTCAATCATTTCTCAATTTCCAGATTGCAAATAAAAAATCAAAGCTCTATACAGTGATTGCCTTTCAGCTTACTAACCTGTAGTGAAGAGAGATTTTCTTGTACAGATACTATTATAGTGAAGTGTACCCTAGATAGCTTTTGTTCCATATAAAAAAGCATTAACAGATTTCAAACTTAGACTGATAATAAGGGTTGTTTTTTTTTTTTAAACAGCTGTAAGCAATTGAACACAGGTACCAAAGAGGATTCTTTGTAGCTATGATACATAGCCCAGACACCAGGTTAATTAGATAGCAAAAAGTTGTAAAAATCATATTTTAAAATTAGGCTGTGGGCCATGTTTGACAACTTGCAGATTAAACTAACTTCTACAGCTGTTGCATTTTAGTGTACACTCAGTCCTGTATGGATTGTTGAACCAAAATGCATTCAATTCTTTTATTACAATCACTTAAATTCACAAATTGTTTAATTCAGTCATTTAGCGGTCTAGAGATCATTTGTGTGTCAATGCAATGCCCAGATTTTGTCAGATGAAACAACAAAGTAGTAATTTTAAGCTTACCTATGCAAGCTGCAGACACTTCACTTTGCAGAGAGGAAATTTTTCTGTCTGTTGTCCTTTTTATCTCCACTGCTGCAAGGAGAAGGGTGATATTTGAATCTGGAAAGTACAGTTAAAAGCAGTATCTCTCTGACATAAGCAGGTTTTCAGAAAGTACACTTTTCTCGTACAGTGTCAAGAGGCGGCTAGGCATTTGAAGTTCAAACAAGATGATGTTGTCTGTGCAAGAGAGACTTTGAAGTTAGGTCAGGTTTCATGCAGCTCCATTAGCAAAATAGAAAGAGTGAGACAACATGGAAGAGTGATTGTAACAGTCCTTTGGTTGTGCAGGTATGACATGAAAATACCTTACAATCGTTTATATAGTGCTTTCCTCATTTTGGGCGTGGAGGGATTGTTACTGTCATTCTCTTTAGGACTGCCCACTTTCCAAAATTAAAAGAATAATAAAAAAAAAAATCGTTACTATTTTATGCATGAAAACTTGAATTTTCAATGACATTTAACTGTTCTTCAGTTCCAAGAGCTGTCACAAAGCTGACTGTCTATTCTCGAAGCCCACATGTAGTAATGCTGTATCCATGTCTGTCCTCACACGAGTGACCAAATAAACACGTCCCCCAGTGTGCACAGGACAGGTTCCTCCCTCCATAGGAAGGGTTTGGTCACAGATCAGTCAAACTCTGTTTAGCGCTGCAGACTCAGACTTTTGAGTTTCCTTCCGTCTGATACATCTGTGATCATCAGATATGACTTTTCAACAGTTGTAAGTGAGAACAGAGGAAACACCATATAAAAACTTCTGCAATTTTGGCAAGGTTCTCGTTTTGCTTTATGTTTAAACATACACTGTGAGAATGCACCTCAGTGATCTACTATCAATTTTATTGTTCAATCTCATTAGTGATTTTTTTTTTTTTTACTAAAATGATGGACGTGTATGCTGACCTCATCTTTAGACTACATAGTTTATCTCATTTAAGATTAAATTGAGGGAAGTTTGCTGTGGAGTATTAATAAGTACTTTGGAATGCTGTAATTAGTGTGCTTGTACTTTAATTCTTGTTCCTGTTAGATTTAGATTGCTTGTTCCTGTTTTATTTTTTCTACTTTTGAATGTAGAGGGTTTTTGGTTTCTTGTTTGTTTGGTTTTGGTTTTGTTTTTTGTTTTTTGGGTTTTTTTCTTTAAAAACAGAAAGAGGCTTGTATTAATTAAATATTTAATAGTCTCTTAAGTGGTCTTAGAAGTCCTTGTTACTGTGGTGTTCCATCCAGGTTTAGACACAAGAATGCCTATCTTTAACATTTTCTAAGAGGAGAAGTGAAAAAAATTATGTGAGCAATTCCATTTAACAAGGGATTTTTTTAATTCTTATTATTCAGTTGGTTATTAACTGTAGCCTGTAGTGTTTGTAATTTGATGGCCATAATGCTTGCTGCAGGAAGATATAATGCTATGTTTTTTTCTGAATTATTATATTATAATAGATTATTAGAGTGAAGCACAGTGAGATGAGTAACAAAGGCAGGGGATATTGTAAGGGTTTAAAAAAACCAAACAAACCAGAAATACAGTTAAAGTTAGTTCTAAGCTATAGAAAGCACCTTTGTTATTCTTTTACAGGTTATTTCCATTCACCTAACTTATAAATGGTGTATTTCATCTAAAATGTATTTGAGGATATTCAGATAGTACAAGTGCATCTTTTATGATGATTCACATGTATTTGAGGATATTCACATAGTACAAGTGCATCTTTTATGATGATTTACATGTATTCTTCACCTCAATTATTTATATTCTCTCTACCTTTAAACCATGATCACTGTCTAATTTATACATGTTGCTAGAGTTAATATACCAGTAAGCAGCGTATGTTGCATTTTGCCATTGTATGCAGATGACTTATTTTGTGGCCCAAAAGCACAAAACCAGGGAAATACCCAGCGATGAAAGATACTTCAATCAGCATTTATAAGCCATACCTAGCGTGTTCTGTAATATAATCACGTGTGACACAGTGGTCCGCTCACAGGCTGCCTGGCCACTCCGTCTCCCCTCCACCTGCTCGGGAGGATAGAAGACAGTCCAGTCAACCTCATACCTCCCTGTGCCTGTCACAAACCCAATGGAAAACTGGACGGTTCCTGCTGTACAACAGAGTATGCAGTGTGTTGGCAGCAGTTGCTCCTTGTAGAATGGCAGAAGGCAACAGCTCAGTTACCTCTGTCTCCTGTAGCAGTCCTGGCTCTCTCTGTGCTGTGGGAAGCCCAAGAGATGTGCCTGGTCTCTGCGTCTTGAAGGATGGAAGGCAACTGCTGAGGATAGGGCATGGAAAAGTGTGCAGCCCTGGGTGTGGCTGCTATGGGTGCTGAGGATGAATCACACTGAATAAACCTATAGCATGTACTGAACATCCAGTAGCCTTTAACTTGAGATTTAATTTCACATATGTGGAATTTGATCTACTGTATGGTATTTAATACCAAGATCAAAACTATTGATATTTGTCTGTCCTCATGAAAAATGTGAATTTGCAGGTTAGAACCATAATTACAGTTAATCTCAGTGTGAAGCTGAATGTTGATGTTGTGGTTTAACCCTGGTAGGCAGTTAAGCTCCATACAGCTGCTTGCTCGCTCTCCCTCATTGGAATGGAAAGAGAATCAGAAGGGTAAAAGTGTGAAAACTTGTTTATGATTCTGTCTTTTCACCCTCCTGTTCCTGTGGCTTCTTCTCTGCTACAGAACAGTCTGCTTTGTCTGATGCTCCCTCCTTTTCCCGCTAACATGCTATGGTCAAATCTGTCGTTATGTTGAACCCTTTGAACCCCACATTGGGTACCAACAAGGGTTGTTGCAGTTTAATCCCAGTAGGCAGCTAAATCCCACGCGGCTGCTCGCTTGGTTCACCCTGCAGTTGCCTGGGGGGTAGAATTGTTAAGGTAAAAGTGAGAAAACTCATGATTTGAGATAGAGAGTTTAATAAATTTAAAGAAAAGCAAAAATAGAATAAAAACAAAACCAAGAAAAACAAGTGATGCAAAAGAACCCAGCTGCTCACCACCAGCTGACCAATGCCCAGCCAGTTCCTGAGAAATGGCAGCCCTGGCAAAATTCCTCCCCAGATTTTATTGCTGAGCATGAGGTCTTATGGTATGGGATGACCTTTGGTCAGCTGGGGTCAGTTGTTATTCTGGTTATAAGCTTGTATCTGGCAAACAGTTTTGTTTCTTGGCTTAGGTTTTCCATTCGTTTTAAGGAGTATATGTATGATAGTGTAGCTATTAATGTATCTGTCAAGTCTAAAAGGTATAAAAATGTATATATGACTAGCCAGCATGTATACTTCATATGCCTTGTGTAACTACTATTTTTTCTAATGAAGGATGTGCGCTCCTTTTTACGTAGTGAAAATGAGGTGACATTTTGGTACACTGAGTGAAATTTGAGGATGTGTTGTAGATTTGAATAAAGAAGGAAAATTAGGTTCATGAAGGTTATGGAGGGAGGTGCACTGACTTAGCCTACAAAAGAGGAACAAATAGAATGATTTTCATGTTGAAATTCAGCTGAAGACTCAACCAATTGCTGTAGTTGGCCCTGATAGTACTTAGGAAGCACTTCTAAGACAAGAATTAATAGACGCTTTTAAAGTGTCTAATTATATGGTTGTTTGACATGTCACAGTGTAACTTTCAGCAGATATCACAGGAAGTTTAAGGACTGTTTGTGCTTCGGTTATACTGGTTAGGCTCAAATTTGGAAAAATTGATTGCAGAAAAAATATGTAAAGATTAAGTATTTTTTTTAAATTGTAGATACCTGGTGTGGGGGTATTTTCTGGTCAGTAGCAATTGTTTCCTGCATGACAGTGCTGTCTAGTTTCAGATCCCCTTCTGACCCAGTTTATACATCTAGCCTTTAATATATTGAAGGACTGATTGTACACAGTTGTGGAAATCCATAGCTATTTTCACTTTTCTAGTTGCTTTTTGGAGTTTTTGTTGTTGTTGTTCTGCTACTCCCTTAGTGCCACACACTGACAGAGATCATATAGTCCTACCTGTTGCCTTCTTTGCTACACCTGCAGTGTCAAGCCTTTGAACAAGTTAAACAGGAGACAGTGCATGCAGTAGCCCTTGGGCCAGTCCACACAGGGCAAGATGTAAAGAATGTGCTCTACACGGCAGCTGGGGGGAAAGGCCCTACCTGGAGTCTCTGGCAGAATGATCCAGGAGAGACCCAATGTCGACCCCTACGATTTTGGAGCTGGAGATACAGAGGATCTGAGGTGTGCTACACTCCAGCCAAAAAAGAAATACTGGCATCTTATGAGTGATTGCGATCTTCCTCAGAAGTGGTTGGTAATGAAGCACAGCTCCTTCTGGCCCCTCAACTATCAGTGCTGGGATGAATGTTCATAGGAAGGGTCTCTTCTACACATCATGCAGCTGCTGCTACCTGGAGTAAATGGGTTGCCCTGATCACAGAACAAGCTCCAACAGGAAATTCCAGTCGCCCAGGAATCTTGGAAGTGATTGTGGACTGGCCAGAAGGCAAAGATTTTTGGAATGTCACCAGAGGAGGAGGTGACACGGGCTGAAGAAGCCCCTTTGTACAATAATTTGCCAGAGAATGAGAAGCAATATGCCCTGTTTACTGATGGGAGGGAAACGTCGTAGGTGGAAGGTACCAGAGCAGAGCAGAGGCAAACCCAAACCCACCTGGACTGCCGCATTATGGCAAAATACTGCTGCCCAGCTAGACAAGCTGGTCATCAAAGTGTGACACATCAATGCCCATGTACCCAAAAGTTGAGCCACTGTAGAACATTGTAGAATCAGCAGGTGGATCAAACTGCTAAAATTGCAGTGGCTCGGGTTGATCTGGACTGGCAACATAAAGGAATCACTACAGCAGAAATCACCTGAATCTACGGAGGACAGTCCTTGCCAGAAGCACAGCAGTGAACTGATCTGAGCTGGCTTCAGCAACCAGTGATCCCATGCGACACTCCATCTTTCCTGTCCTGAGTGACCTCCACACACAATGGAACCCAAAGTCATGGACTAATGGACATTTTGCCAAGATGGTCCATAGACTAAGGGAATACCTGTGTGGGATGGGATGGGAAAGGGGGAGCTAGTTTATGAGAATTTATGAAATAGTGTGGGACTTGAGCGTGACGTAAATGGTATGAAATGAGGGATAGAGAATGTCCTGGTTTCAGGTAGGAATGAGTTCCTCTTCTCCACAGAGCTGGCTGGCCCAGAGCGGCCAAGAGAGTTGTCTCCTTCCATGGTAAGTCAGGCTCAGGGCACATGCGCCATCCTGAGGCAGAAAGTGGCCTGGGAGAGTTGTGAAGACTAGTTGTGGGCTAGCTTGCTAGCTGGGTCGTTAGCTCCTTTTGTTAGCTCTTGGCACCGTTGTTAGTGGTGGGGGAGGTTCTTTTGTTAGTGGGTTGGAGGGATGGTGGCGGGTTTTCTCCTGGCTCTGGGGACTCAGGCTCTGGGACTGCTCGCTGTCTTTGACCTGACTGTGTGCCAGTCGGTGTGTGGTGAGCTGTTGCATCATATGTCCTATTTTCTATTATTTTAATTACGTAGTAATAGTAGTAGTATTGTTAACATTAGTATCACTATAATTTTCATTAATATTATTAAATAGTTCTCACCTGAACTTTACGAGCTTTCCTTGTCTTTTTTGGAGGTAAGTGAGCAACTGTGTGGCACTTAATTGCTAGATAAGGTTAATCCATGACAACACTGGTACACATCTTCCCTCAAACAAATCTATTCCATCTTCCCTAGGGTACCTTATACATCCAAGCTTGCCTAATTTTATTTGTCCTTATAGGTGTATGGATTTGCTTAATATGCACATTAGATGATAGCTCCTGGAACCTCTTTAAAAGGTTTGGGTCACATTTGCTGCTTGTGTGCAGAGGCAGGTTTAAGTAATAGATTGTCCTATATTGAAATACTTTTGAAAAGCTTTAATGTGTAGGATTTAGGCCCAGGAAATGCTTCTCTTCGATACTTCTAAAAGATGTTTGTTTCTGAAACCTTGACTGCTGCTACTGTGCATGGCTTCCCTGGTGCTCCTTCCCTACGACCTGTAAAGAATGTCTGTCATGCAGAACACATCTGATCAGTGCAAATAGGTATGGGTGTTTAAGGCTTTCCTCTTGAAGAGAATATTGACTAGATTTCACTGTTAAAATTATTACAAACAAAAAAGCCCATGTAATACTAGTCATATGACGGACCAGAAGCTTGGACTTTGTACTGTGAGGCTATTTTCTTGTTGTCCTTTCATGTATTCAGTTGCTTACAAAATAATATTATAGTAACCAAGTAAATGTTACTTAATTTACAAAAACTTGCCTGTAATGCTAAGCTGGTCTGGTTTTTGTCCTGTGGAACACATTTCTATTTGCTTGTGGCTTTAAAAGTCAACTTCATTTGTACCATTGAGGATATCTGAGTCTATTTTTGAGTAATGCGGTGTCCTTGAATTGCAATCCTAGTAAATTAAAATTCTGGTTTAAACAGAACACCTTCTTCAACTGGATTTTAAAATTCATATTTTGTTCAAGCCTTACAGTGTCGTTCTCGTCCATTCTGTCCTATGGTCTCTACGCCACCCCCTCCCCAGCCTGATGATTAGTGTCATCAGTCAGTTACTCACAGCAGAAGAAATACAGGCAAGGAAAGTATGATGAGATAACGTATATATTTTGTGAAATGATGGTTTATAAACTCCACTAGATTTATCAGAGTTGATGTAAATATGGAAAACTACTGTACTGCATAGGAGAATTGCAGAAGACATGGAACGTGCTGTTCCTTACACTGTGCAAATACAGAGCCACGACAGTTCTTGTTTCAGCATATAGATAATAGAATGACAAGATGATAGATAAAACTGTGGAAAAAATACACTGCAATTATTGTGATAATAAATCAGAAAATATTATATAAATGTCTTAATTGTATATGGAAATGCATTAAAAAAAATGCAGTTACCATCATGCTTTTATGAAAATCAGATGTTTGTAGGACTGTTTCTCTCTTAATTTAGAAACTCCACTCTCCTTTGTTTAAAAAAAAAAAAAAATAAATAAACTGGCTAGTCATTGTAATTTGTTTAACATGTTTATACCCAATTTCACCAAAACTGAATGAAGGGAAATCACCTAAAAATTAAACCAGGTTTCTGTCTAGCAGAGGTGAAGTGATATGTTTACTTTGTTCAATAAGAGTTTTATGTTTTATGAATAGTTACTGTAAAACTAGAATATAGTACAGAATTAGTAAAAATCCACAAGTTTTAGCATGGATTTGGTGTGCCAGATATTTAAATTGTTCTTGATATAACTTTCTCTTTACTTGTCTTCAAACAACCCCCACTTTCAGGGCTCCCCCCGCCCTTTTTTTTTTTTAAACCATGTTACAGTTTGTAATTTTTTTCTGTGTCTAAATACATAAACCTGTTGGATTTTAATCTGAGAATACCCAGAATATGGGACATTGCTGTTACACTGCTATTTGCCTAGTGTCAGCAATGGTCAGGATTATTTCAGTCACGTGAAAAGAGGAGGCCTGTGCCAGGGAGGAAGCGTGTAGCCGAAATGTGGCTTCGGAAATCTCTCAGGAGACCAGCGGCTGAGCCTGAGAAAGGTCAGAGCTGATGTGTCAGGTGTTCACAAGAGCTGCTTTCTCTGTTCTGCTCCTTATGCTCAGGTCTGTGAGTTTGTTTTCCTTGTCAAACTACTTTGTGTAGCTGCAGTCACCATGAAGGAAATCTTAAGTAACTGAAAATACCTGTAGGTCATCAGTCCTTTAATTTCTAGTTTTCCAAAAGCATTGCTTCCTTTTCCTCAGGTATTCGACCTTGACATTCATTAAAACATTGAAAATATAGTAAGGGGCTTAGGAGGCTTGAATATTTTAATTTTGTGGTTTAATAAAACTAAGTGTTCCTTCTGTAATTATAACTGCATTAATGGCAGTGCTATTCTTCACCTCCTTTTAAAGCCAAATATGTTGCTAAATTCTCAAATATTTTATTGGTAGAAATACCTCCATAAATGTAGTTAAAATGCTGATCTCTTTGCAACCTATTAAGATAGAGAAGTACAGAAAATTGTGATGCTTTATACAGCTCTTTCAAATAAGAAACAATTTACTTTTCGCAAAATTCATCTATTATTTACTTACACAAGTTGGTAATATTAATGTCTGTATATACAAGATTCCTTATACAGGTTCAATACACTTTGTGGAAATCTCCTTAAAGAGTTAGTGTTCTAGTTCAGTCCAACAGAAGGTGTCCGAGAACTTCCTATTTTGTTTTCTTGGATACACAAGAGCAAAATACTTTTGAAAAGCAACTTCTCATTTTCACAAACAGAAGTAAAACTTCTCATTTCTTAACAGGAAGAAAGAGGCAGGATTAGTAGCTGTACAGTATTGCCTTTGGTACACTTAAATTGATGTCCTGGAGTGACAGAGAAGGAACTAGTATCCATTCATTTAAACATTCAAATCAGAGACTTTTTCTTTATAGAGCTTGAGTGGGGAGTGGTGGTAGATAATCGCTCTTGAGTGTATTGTCCGAGTTTTATTTCTGAAGTGCTTTCCAGAGTTGTGCCTGAATCTCCATGAAGTCTTCTGCAAATAAGTTGGAATACAGTCTTACGGACACTTCCGGACATAAGGAAGTACATAACTGGGTCTAAGCAGCTGTTAAAAGATGAAAGTATGAGCATCACCTCATTGCATTTGTGAATGATTTCCTTCCAATAACAAGATGGGTTTTGTAACTGTGACGTAATGTAGACAAAGCGGAACATGTGGTAAGGAACAAAACAGGTGGTGAAAATAATGAGTACAATGAAGGAATTCCTTGCTGTCTGAGTGTATTTTCCTGCATTGGGAAAATTTGCTCGTTTCTTGGAAATTTTCAGAAGGTTCTTGGCGATTTTAACATATGAAAGTATCAAAAGGAAAAAAACTATCCAAAAAATTAGTACAATAATATAATTTAAAATCACTTCTGTCTTTGCATTCTGCTTATTTCGGTAATGAAAGCACATAGTAGAATTGCTGTCCTTATTCTTAAAGAAAGATGGTGCAACTACTGTTATAAATCCTGTTAGTGCAATGGCCCACACCATGCAACAAATATGTATACTTCGTTTACTAGTTAACATTCTGTGACGCTTCACAGACTTACTTATTTTTACATAACGATCGAGACTAATCAATCCCAATAGTACTATGCTAATATACATGTTCATATAAAACAGAGTTCCTACAATCTTGCATAAAATCAGTCCAAACATCCAGGTGTTTTTGGCAATGTGATAGAGTATTCGGAAGGGAAGACAGAAGATGAGCAGAAGGTCTGCGATGGCTACATTTAGCAAGTAAACTTGGATAGAATTCCTTTTCTGATGAATGCAGAGGAAAGCAAACAAGGCTATGATGTTTCCAACCAATCCAACAACAAAAATAATAGAGTAAAAAACTATCAAAGCAAGTGACAGTGAGTTGTCGTCTAAGGGACAAGTGGCATTGGTTTGAATTTCCGAGGCACTTATGGCTGGGTTGGTTTGGTTACTCCAGAAGACTTCCTTGTATGGCAGAACGGTCAGGAAATCAGCTGAAGATGCAGCCATTGTTTCAGAGGATTTTTTTAGCTGTACTGTAGGGGTGCAAAGAGAAGTTTTAATCATTAGATCACCATGGTACCTCTCTCACGTGTTTGCTTGTGTTACTGCATACAGTCGTATGTGATAAACACAAAAGGCAATAACTAAAATAAATAAATGCACCAAAGCATCACTGAGCTGAGTAGGACTTTCAGCCGGATATCATGATACTAAGTCTAGCATTATCAGTTCCCTGTTTTTCTTCGCTTGAAGTAGGCAAGAACAGATAGTACAGAGCACTCACAGATAACTATTTTTGTAATTACTTCTCTATTCTGCCTTGTATTGTTTTAAAATCAACTACTTTTGGCAGAAAATTTTAGAAATATAAATTTTGTATTTTATCTTTAAAGACAATTTTTTTTTTAAATTCTGATATTAGGATTAGTCTTTCTGACACAGAAAACTTTCTAAGATGCAGACAAGGCTAAGCATAGCTAAGTGAAGTATTCTCGGTGTTGGTACAAAGTACACAGAAATACATCAGAACAATTCTAAACTCATCAGTATTAATTTTAAATAAGTACCCAGGATCTCTTGCATGCAAGTCACTAGTTTTCAGTTAGAAAAGCAATCGTCAGTTGATGTTTATTTGACTGTGTATTCTGTTTTGTAAATAACACTGTGACTCAGTACTATTACAGTAGCTTTTCAATAATAATTTATATCTTCATGTAAATTTAAACATTTTTTACTTGACTGTTCAAAAATAATTATGCATAGTGCTAACTATATAAGACATTACATGCTATATCATTACATATAACTTTATATTGTTTATATTGTTTTATAAATATTTGTAAATTTATATTATGTTTATATTTATATTTTCAGCATTAGCTGAAAACCACATTAAAGCAGTAATAGATGGTTTTCACATGTCCTTGTTTTCATTGTTTTCCTTGGTTTCATTTCAAAGTTTTTAATTTCAGTAAGCTTATTTTTGATCAGGAAGGTACAAAGATAAGAAGATAAAAGTCAGCTTTGACCAAATAAATAAAACCAAAAATGTGTGTGGTTAGGAGAGTAGGATCACAGTGAAATAGTGAGAGATGGTTAAGACTGATTACTAATGATACAAATTTGTTCTCGGTTTGTAGGTCACGGCAATAAAAGATTCCATAATAAGTTTATTTTGTTGGGGGGTTTTCGAGTTTTGGTGGGGTGGGTTGGTTGGTTTTGGTTTTTTAAGGCAAGTTTTCTCCTCTAATCTCAAAAAAACTTCAGAATTGGTTTTGGTACTCTGAACATAGTTGTCTAACAACAGTAACAAGAAAAAAAACCCAAATGAAATTTGCATGCTAGATCTCAAAAACACAAATTTACATTTAAATATGTGATAGACCTACAGAATTGAAAATGGCAGCATTTTAGATAAAATTCTTAGTAAGACCTGATGCACATACAGAATCTGAATTATTGAAAGGACAGTCTAGGGTATGTTAACATCCTATGTTGGCAGATCTTATAATTGTACTTAATTTGTACAGTATGTTAGCAGTTTTAAAAATATTTCTATTTTCATATCTGGCATTTTATATTGTCAAGGCAAGAAGTAATTTTAAAAGTTTGTTTATCAAACCACGATGCTTTCAAATACATCCTGAAACCCATCTACTGCTGTACTTTCTTGTTTATGTTATTTTTCTCTAAAAATGCTTGATATCATAACTTGCATAAGTAGTGACAAGTTTTAGGTCAATGAGAGAGAAAAATTGATTGCACTGCAGACACATCACAAGCATAACTTTTAGCTGTCATAAGTTTTGTCATCTGTAAGCAAGCAGGGATGCTTAAACATAGGTGTAATAAAGAAAGGGCTTGAAGGTCAGTAGAACCTTTGCAGTTAGGAGAAATTGTAATAGCAATTTGGTTTAGTATAGCTTAAATATAAAAGAAGCCACTTACCATTTAGATGTTGAGAACTTCTGCTGATTTTTCAGAACTGCTGGTGAAGACACAGAGGAGTAACATGCAAGTCCTTATTAGAAAGCTAAAGCACCAGCTTCTCTATGAAAGTGTTGAGAATCAGCTGACACAGTACAACTAACAACAAGAGGAAGTTTAACTAGTGTTGCAACTGTTTGTTTTTTTAAGGTATTTTTAACTAGCAAAGTTCAGTCTATTGAAAAGATCAATTTTGCTGTTAATTTGGGCTTTGCTGGGAGAGGGTCTAATGAAGTTTTCTCTGAGTTTCACTCTGAGGTGGAAATTTGGATTTTCTTCTCAGAAACTGTTTCTGGTGAGCAGTGTCAGTGGCTGCCTTTTTGGGTGACAACTCGGTTGGTACAGCCTGTCGTCTTTTTAATACTGTCATGGGAATGGTATCACTTTTTCAAATGTAGGGTAAAGAGAGATCAATGCCACAGTGGAATGGTATATTTTGCTTATGTTGGTGTAGTTCTCCTACTACTTTCCTCCTTGATTGGGGTTAGAAATTTGAGGTTGATCTTTTTCACTCAAACTGACAGCAATGAGACAATGTGAAAGTGCCCAAAATGTGCAGCCTAACAATTTCAGTAAGGCAGAAGTGAAATACAGTATTTAGCACCTGGTGATACTATGTTAAATAGGGTGTAAAGGGTTTGAAATTTACATTTCTAAGTTGCAAATTTATAGATGGATCCGAGAAGTCCTGATAAAAAGTATCCTAAATTTAGTGATCAACTCACGAAGGTGGTATTGACTTACTCTTCTCCTTAGTGTTTGAAATGAGAATTTCTTAATATCTCATCTGTTTAGGAATCAAGCTTTGATGGGATTCCGCAGGTTTCAGTTAGAATTGTAAGGAGGCTATGCATTCTTACCTGAAGGTGCTTTTTCTCATACACTTGAAAATTTTTAAAAGAAAATTTGAGTGGTTACAGATGACTGCCTTACAGCTAGTCAGATAGAGTTTGTCGTAGCTCCTTTGCACTATTTAGAGTTCCTAGTCTTGTAATTTAAGCAGCAATGTGTTCTCCAGAAGCAGTATACAAATTCAACGTTCTTCCTTTTAAATATTACGGTTGGCTGCAAAGGGATGCTTTGAGTAGATGCAGGAAGTCATTCTATATTAGATGCAGTAGTTGAGCTATGTGTATTAAATACTAAATTGTGTTCTAATAGATCTTGTCTGTATGTTGCTTCCTCCTACACCAGTATGTATCTGTCTAAATTGTATAATACTATTCCATTTTTATACATTATACCCTCCTCACTCTTATTAGTGGAAAGACTATGCCTGGAATCCTATTTAGAAACCTGAACAACTATAAAATCACAGAATGGTTTGGGTTGGAAGGGACCTTAAAGCCCCTCTAGTTCCAACCCCCCTGCCATGGGCAGGGACACCTTCCACTAGACCAGGTTGCTCAAAGCCTCATCCAGCCTGGCCTTGAACACTTCCAGGAATGGGGCATCCACAGCATTTCTGGGCAACTTGTTCCAGTGCCTCACCACCCTCTCCGGGAAGAATTTCTTCCTGATATCCAATCTAAACCTCCCCGCTTTCAATTTAAACCTGTTACCCCTTGTCCTGTCACTACAGGCCCTTGTAAAAAGTCCCCCCCAGCTTCCTTGTAGGCCCTTCAGGTACTGGAAGGTGCTATAAGGTCTCCCTGGAGCCTTCTCTTCTCCAGGCTGAACAAGCCCAACTCTCTCAGCCTGTCCCCATAGCAGAGGTGCTCCAGCCCTCTGAGCATCTTCGTGCCCTCCTCTGGACTCACTCCAACTGGTCTGTATCCTTCTTATCTTGAGGGTTCCACAGATGGACACAGTACTCTAGGTTAGGTCTCTCGAGAGCAGAGGACAGGGGCAGAAT
>NW_010234061.1:0-6070 GCF_000690775.1 Eurypyga helias | reverse complement strand
CCTGATCCTCACTGACCATGGGCAAACTGTTATTGCTATGACTACTAGAAAAAAGGTAATTTAGGAAAGTAGTTTGGGCTAGTCAAACAAATAATTTTCAATTTATAAAAATACTTTAACTGTAGATATGGCTACAGTGTTACAGGGTAAGTGCCAAAAGCAAAATATCACTGAAAATAAAGCTACTGAATCATTATTTCAAAATACAAAAATTTGGATTCATTATTGAAAATCAAGAACGAAATCAAAATCTGTTATAGTTTATTGTATTTTAGATTACGTGTGAGGCATATATAGTTAATGCTTAAAGTACTTTTATTCATCTTTTTACTGAATATTTGCATTGTAGCAAAATGGAATTGTATATGGTTAAGAATTTGTTAAACTTATAAACCTAAGTCAGAATACTTACATTTTAAGAATTCAAAATATTACCTATAATAGCTATACTTTGAAAATCTTTAATATGATCAATTTTAAAGGAAATGTAGTATTTTTGTAGTATAGATTCATTCAGGAACAATTACGTTTCTAAAGAGGAAGGGATGTCTCTTTTACCAACCACTGCACACTTCAGGACGCAGTACTGTTTTTACTGATGTAATGTGTTCCACATTTATAAGAAAAAAATCAGAGCAATATTCTGCAGTTAACAAGGTAGTAATTTCTGAAAAGACACTGAAGACCTAGAGACATCAAACAATATCTTGGAGAAAGGACTAAATAAAACACAACTGAATACATTGCCCAAAATTATTACAATTAATGAAGCTCAAGTGTCTGTTTAAATTCTCATTACTCATTAATCAAAACAGGTTTATAAGATTTCTTGAAGGTTCCGGATATAAAATATTGTAAAGATACACTGAAAGACATTTAAATAGTCCAATAAATATGTTATGAAAAATCTTTTGTGGAAAAAGAGCTGGAATAAAATAAAAAAAAAAAAAAATATTTCCAGTAGATAATATATTTTCCAGTTACTTCTCATTCCTAATCAGTCTTGATTTTGGTTCAATTTAAGATACTTTTACAATTTTTAAGCACCTGAATTTAGGATGAATTCATACTTTTCTAGGGTTCATTTCTTGCTCTTTTTTGGTTTTGTTCTTAACTAAAAACCCAAAGATATTAGAAAGTCTCTTAAACTGCAAACATCATATTTCAGAAGTAAAGACATAAAATAACCTCAAAAAAAAAGGGTTGCACTTGCCAGATTTAAATCTGTTTATGCTGCTCAACAACAACAGAAGAGGATATCCCACTTCAGCCATCCATGCTATATTTAGAAATCAGGTACAATTTGACATGAGGCAGCTTAATCCCATTTAAAATGTTAGAAGTGGAAATATCAAGAGCTGTCTGAAAACTGATGTATCAGTGAGCTCCTGCCAGTCTGCCTTTGACAATTTACACTTTAGAATCAATAGTCCCTTTTGGTTTCCCATCAGAAAGACATCCATCTTTCTATAGCTCAAGGATTTAATGGCAAAGGCAGACTTAGGCTGCATTACTTCTAAAAATAATAAGCACAACTTTTACTCATTACTCACAAAACAAATTATAACACTGAAAATATTTGGATACAGTCTATTTTATGCACTTGTTTATATAATTTGATTGAATTATTAAGAATATTACATCTAAAAAATTCTAAATTTTCCATCAAATTTCACAGTATTAATGAAAATAAACAGCTTTCATCAGAAATTATGCTTAAAGCTCTATTCACATCAAAGGGTTCTGAATTGTGCCTGTGCTAAAATTCTCACCCTTGTGCTTCATTTCTTGCAGCTGGAAGCACTGGAGATCTCCATTGTGGATATTTTTAAATCAATGCCCGATCAATGACATGAATGATCTACTTAAAATCCCATCTGCATTTCAAAATTGTTTTAGCTCTACTTGTTCTACAATGGTTACACTTGCAGAGTGTTCAGTACTGCATATATTTTGTTACATTTGAGAACATCTAAAAAGAAAGACGATTTCAAATATCAACAAAAAATAAGTGTTGATAAAATAGGTAAAGATAATTATTTTGCTATAGTACTCAGCATTCTTGGACACTTTGAGTAAAATATTTTTTTCTTCAGTCTTCATAGTCCTTTTTCAAAGATTGAACCTTGCAGTAAAAACACTTGTCTGACAAGAATGCAAATGGTCTTACCTAAGCTCTTCTCATCTTTGAATTGTGTTAATTAGTACTAATTTCTCGTGGCTTTTTTTTTCTTTTTCCCCCAAATTCTTGGGTAATGAACTCGAAATTCTGGTTCGGGTTTTAAACCTTAAAAAGTCTTGAGGGTCCCTAATGAATTTTCAAATTAAATATGTTATTCTGAGAATGAATAAGTAGGTTTGAATGCAATGGATAATCTCTCCTGGAATGGATTTGCTAAAGTAGGTAACAATTCTATAATTTGCATTTTTATTTTGGTTTTTTATTTTTCTTTTCCATATAAATCTACTTCCTAAAACAGCATTATTTAGGGTTACATTGTTCTCACCACGTAAACTGTTATCACTGTTTTCTATTCCCGTAACTTTATTTCAGGTAGAAAAACATTCCCAAACAATTTCAACAATATAATAACCTCATTAACATTTCCTAGCTTCTTCTGGGCATTTCACCATAGCCTTAATTTTCTATTCTACAGATGTTCTCACACATGAAATAGCTCTGGTTGAAACCTTTTGCTATACACTGTTACGCTTCAATGAATTTTGATGACAAAGCTGGAATATGGTTTCTGGAAGTAACTGCATGAATATTCCTAACTCCTCATAAATGTTCATGAAAGCACAATGGTCTGTAAATATTTTAAATATTTGTAAATATTTTATCTTAAGTACTTACTCTATTTTTGAAGTAATTTACGCCTCCCTCGCACCCTCCCTTCCTCTCTCCTGCTCTCTTTCACTTTCTTTTTACTTTCTCCTTTCTTTTCCCCATGCATTCTTCTGCAATATCTTAATCACACCATACACACACACAAACCCAAAACAAAGAAAAACAAAACCAGCATAAATTTATCTTTAGACATTCATGAAATACTACTGCTTCAAATTTTGCCTTCAGTGCAGCTGGTGTAAACTTAATGATTTCTTAAAACTTGTAGTGTACCTATGATACCATATAAACTTTCATATATACCCCTATATTTTCTTTAAGGTATTTATAACAGGATTTAAAAAGAATTTCTAGACAAAGTGAAGCTGTAAAATGATATAAAAAAAATTTCATAATTACTATGCTGAGAGATTGGTTCTCGCTGAAAGCCCTAATTATTGCAGTAGTTAATAAAAATAATTTATTCTTTATTCCTCAGAAACTGAATGGCACAGGAATTTCACTGACAACACAACAGTACACATCATCTGGTCTTTTATGAATAAATCACTGCAGTCACTGCCCATTTTATTTAATTTGAAAATAAAATATTCAGATTGTCACAAAATGTGACAATGTGACACGATGTACACATTCGTGTATTTTTCCCAAGACACCTATTAATAAGGTAAGACATAAAAATATAAGCCATGATGTTAGCTGGATTAAGTTAGATTTGCCATTGATTTATAAAAGCACAAAGATTACCATTGGATTGGATCTTTTTCATTCTAACTTCATTTTCTTATTGACTGCAATAGAGCAAAATATCAGCCTTAATGAATTTTATTTGCATATTAATGAAATGGAGGGAGTAAGCTATTTCTAATTATGTTTTGGTGACTAACAAACGTAACCAGTCTTAAGTTTTTTAATTTGTCTGCCTTTTTGTTTTCATTTTTAACATTAGATTATGCATGTTAAACTGTTTAATTAAAAAAAATAAAGTTGAAATCAGACCTTACTTCAGAAAAGTTGCTTTTTCTTTAACTGCTTCCTTCATGTTTTCTTTTACTACTGATAAGTACAATTTATTTAATAATTTTGAGTTAGTGTAAGTTCTTAAAAAGTGATTAAACTATCGTATTTTATATATAAACAAAAAAGATGGAGTTCATAGTACCATAATGAATAAACAATCCTTTATATGATCTTTGTAATAATGTCTTGGTTTCACCTGGGATAGAGTTAATTTTCTTTCTAACAGATGGTATAATCCTGTGTTTTAGTATGAGAATAATGTTGATTACACAAGAATAATTTGTTGCTAAGTAGTTGTAGTGCTTGTACTAAGTCAAGCACTTGTACTAAGTCTAGCACTTTTCAGCTTCCCATGCTCTGCCAACAGGGATCTGCAGGAAAAGCTGGGAGAGGCTGAGCCACGACAGCTAACCCAGGCTGGCCAAAAAGATATTCCCCATTATCTAACATCATGCTCAGTATATAAAACTGGAATTGATTAGAGGGAGGGAATCACTGCTGGGGGGTGGCTATCGATCACTGGGTGGTGAGCAACTGTTGTACTCTGCATCACTTGTTTTGTATACTTTATCAGTATTAATTATCATTATTGTTTAATCTTCCTTTTCTATCCTATTAAACTATTAAGCCTGTACCCTGAGCTGCATCAGGAGAAGCGTGGCCAGCACGTCAAGGGAGGTGATTTTGCCCCTGTACTCTGCTAAGTGAGACCCCACCTGCGTCCAGCTGTGGAGCCCTCAACGTAAGAAGGATATCAACCTGTTGGAGTGAGTCCGGAGGAGGCCACAAAGATGATCAGAGGGCTGGAGAACCTCTCCTATGGAGACACGCTTCAAGAATTGGGCTTGTTCAGCCTGGAGAAAAGAAGGCTCCAGGGAGACCTTATAGCAGCATTCCAGTACCTGAAGGGGGCTACAAGGAAGCTGGAGGGGACCTTTCACAAGGGCCTGTAGTGACAGGACAAGGGGTAATGGTTTTAAGTTGAAAGCAGGGAGGTTTAGATTGGATATAAGGAAGAAGTTCTTCAGGGAGAGTGTGGTGAAGCACTGGAAGAGGTTGTCCAGAGAAGCTGTGGATGCCCCATCCCTGGAAGTCTTCAAGGCTAGGCTGGATGAGGTTTTGAGCAACCTGGTCTAGTGGAAGGTGTCCCTGCCCATGGCAGGGGGGTTGGAACTAGATGGTCTTTAAAGTCCCTTCCAACCCAAATCATTCTATGATTTTATTATTCTATGTTTCCATGATTTTATCTCAACCCATGAGGTTTTTTGTTTTTATTTATTCTTTCCCTGATCCCACTTGAGGATGGGGGCAGGGATCAAGTGACTACGCAGTTCTTTGTTGCTGATTGGGGTTAAACCACTAAAAAAGTGCAATAAGGTGTATTTCATATGCAGTGAAGTGGTAGGGTGAAGACTAATGAAAAAGGCAATGAACTTCCACATACACACCAGACAAAAACCAGATC
This sequence comes from Eurypyga helias, assembly GCF_000690775.1. Classification (NCBI taxonomy): domain Eukaryota; kingdom Metazoa; phylum Chordata; class Aves; order Eurypygiformes; family Eurypygidae; genus Eurypyga; species Eurypyga helias. Next base: position 734 of record NW_010234061.1, on the reverse strand, counting down.
TGATAGCTGTTAATGCATTCAAGTGTCCAGGCTGCTTCTGAAAATCTGGCAATGTAAACTGACAGCGTAATTAAAATACATGGGTTTCTTCCTACCTGAGGGAAAATGAAAGCTATAAGCCAGATTTTTTGTCTACTTAACAATTTCAATATTCAATTTTCTACTGTCATATGGTAATCAGGTAATTGTGTGTGAATATGGGGCAAGGCAATCACAGCCAAATCCCTGTCCAGCTCATTTAGCTGCCCAAATGTCAAGGCTCTTCCATTGGTACATGTACTCTTGTAAAGCAACAGTCTTCCGAATTTTTTACCTTTCAAGTTGCAGAAGTTCATTAATTCAAAAGAAGTCCAGTGTTCTTGGGTATAATGGTTCACAGTCCCATTAATATATCTTTTCCAGTGGGATTGGAATGGTGAATGAGAGGACTTTTTGTATGTACAGACAGTGTGAAGTACTCATCCCACTGCAGACAAAACCGGAAGATCCTGACCTCTACAACTAAATGCTTCTGTCCCCACCTGGATTTTTCAAGCCCTTTCCACATCTGAGAGCTTAAGCAGAATGTTCTTTATTTCTTCTCTTGAGTTTTGGTGTTGGTTTGGGGTTTTAGTGTTGGGGTTTCTTCCCCTCTCTTTAGTTTCTTCTATCCTCCTGTAGAAAGATATATTAAGAAAAGCACCTCCCCGAAACATTTTTTTGTATCACCTTTTGTTGTGGTTTAACTCCAGCTA
>NW_010234060.1:254-42638 GCF_000690775.1 Eurypyga helias | reverse complement strand
ATATATTCATACAATATATAATAATTGGCCTCTGCTTCAGAGCCAAAATAGCTGAACTGGGCATCAAATAGTTTACTGAAGCTGCAATTCTGGAGTACTTAAGGTTGATGTAGCGTGAATGAGAGAGACTAATTTGTCTTGGAGACATGGAGTTTGTGGCCAGCAGTTTAAAAATAACACTCCCTTTACTCACTTTGTGAGAAAATTAGATTGAGCCAATGAGAAAATATAAACAGATCCATCAAAAATGTTTCAAAATAACTTTTTCTCATATTTGTGTCCTGGGTAGAATGTCTCTTAACATGCTGCCCATCACTCCAACTGAATTTGGTCATAATTGCTCAGTGAACTGTTAACCTTACTTCTTCAGCATGAAGATGCTGTCCGTAGCAGAAGAAGGTGTCTTAATTCTCCCTTAGGGTTATAGAAGAATTTTAATAATGTGACCAGTGTAAATTAATCTTCCTAAATATCCAGGCAATCTGAAACAATCACACTGAAACATGAGTTACAGTAATTCATCTCAGTCTTGGATGTATTTAAGAATAACTGTCTGGAGGCAATATCTTTATTGCATTATTTGTAAGGACTCCAAGGGGGAAAAAGCATCAGCCACACTATGAAGTGGAGCATGAACTTGTAGTATTACCTCTAGGCTTGCCTTATTAGTTGATGTGTGGTTTGAATTGGGTTTAGGAGACTGCAGTATTATCTCAGAAACAATTCCCAATTTTTATCCTTGCTACTTTACTTCTCACAGGAAGAATGCTGTTCAGCATGTGGGAGGAAAAGATCTAAGCATGGGTAAGATGTTGTATTTATCTAAATTATGTGACTTACATAATTGAAAAATATTATGGAAAATCTTGCTTGGGGGAGAATGTGTACTGATGAGAAGAATTTCAGGTTTTTCTAAGTGAAAATGGGTGCTTTTAAGAGGGTAGCCATAGTGGTTGCTGGGAGACACATGAATTTTGTTTATCGGCTTTTGATAATAAGAATGCAATTAATGCAGCTATCACATCAGTTAATTCTTTTGTGCTTTTAATTGCATTTGTCAGTTGGTCCTAAAAAACTACCATCTGGTAACAATCTGAATTTTAAATATTGGCCTGCCTGAAATTAATGGGAGTCTTGCCATGGACTTCAAGTCCAGAACTTCATCTTGCATGACTCTTGCTATTCAGGGTGTGGCATATATACTATATTCTGCCTCCTGATTTATGTGAGCATTTGCTGAGCAGATGTTAGGGAGCTTAACTTGTTTGTTTCAATCCATCTCTCCTATAGCAGGTGAAACAGTGAGGCCAGGTTGGTCTCAGGTGTGATTCTGTTCACTTGGGATGCTTATCGTGGTTACGGTTTCCAGTGCGTCAGAAACGTGGTGCTCGATTTAAAAACACAGCTATAAGTGAAACAAGGATCTATTACTTCTGCCATTGTGAGTGAGCTGACCAAGCTAACCCTGCTGCTGTGCGAGTGGCTAGGGAGGGGGCGAGCAGAGGCATGGCTAAAGGAGTGGGGGACAGGCGGGTGCATTGCGCTTCCAGTTCAGCTGCTGACATGGTCCTCATCCAGATCATCACCTCTCCCTGAAGTGGGGTTGTGTCCTAGGCACCTCTGGCAAGGGAGAATACCTTTATACCTATCAAGTACTTGAGTTCCTATTTCCCAGGGTAAGCATGCATCTAAAGATACCAAGTAAGATTAGCCCTTACCAGTTAAGTTAAAAGAACAGTAAGAAAAACTTTCCTTGCCAATCTTGTTTCTTTTCTCAGTTGCACTTCATTAGTTTAGTAACCTTGTATGGGGAGGAGGGTGTTTGTCAAAAACCCAGTTTACAATGAAGATAAAATAAGAACGCATAACTGGCATATCTTACCCAGAACCCGCTGTGGGAGTCACTCCCACAGTTATGTCTGGTGCATGCCAGCTCCTACTGAGCCTGGTATTTTCCCATTGCATTGTTTTTGCTGATAGCTTCCATTCAATAATAACAGAAATCTTTGCAAGGGTGAAAGAGATTAACACTCTTTATAATTGAGTAAAGAAGTGTTAAGTGATTTCCACAGCCACTGAAGAATGTGTAGCCTATATGACAAAGTAATCTCATGATTTTATCTTTGTTCTTTACTGAAAAACAGTTGGTGAGCATTTTACCCCATGTTCAGATATATAATAAGATCTTTCCTGTTTTGAATCTCTTTGGGGGAGGAGCAGTAAATGAGGGAGGAAGGCTGCCAGAGATAATTACTAAAATGCCCAGCTCGTATATATAGTTGCAAGATGAAGCTGTACAGGGTTTTATGTTGCAAAACAAGGAGTAAATTTTTGAACAATAATAGTAAGGAAATAAAGCAGTCAGAATAAGATAATATCCCTTTTTCCTTGCATCTTACCAAGGAAGACTAATATGTGACAAAACCTGTTTAAACATTATTGCTGTTTAACTGGGAACTCTTGATACGACAGCTGTGGACAAAAGCTGAACTGGATTTCTTGCCGGAAAAGAAGAGTGTGCTTGAGATAAACTGCCTGCCCTGTAACATCCCCCACTGCAGAGGGATGTTGTCAGCCTCCGGCATTCAGACCCTTTAGACCCCCACTGCTCTGTGAGTGCAGAAGAGCCACAATAATAAATGTTTCCATCTGCTTCTGGTTAGGAGTTTGTCTCATGCTATCCTCCACAGTGATCCATACACTTGAGAGTACCAGGCATGATTATTTCCATTAGCCAGAACCAAAATCACACCCTGCAAAGCCCCATCTGGTCCAAACCTGCTGTAGATTGCCTGCTGAGCAATGCAGGTCACTGTAAGATCATCACACTGATGTCCCATATGCTGATGGGGTCCTTTTCCCACATGTTGACTGTCTTGCTGCTCCAAACCCTCTGCAGGATTAGCCCTGGCATTCAGAGGTGTGGTTGTCCTTGGGCTTTCTGCAGCAGGTGGGTTTCACTGTGGGCACAGTCCTGTGCAATAAAGGTAGAAGATTTGCAAATAGGAGCCAGGATTCACGTGTGAGTTGGACCTTGACTTTGGAGCTGTGTCAAAAGATGTGCAAGAATGACCACAGGCTCTGAGCGTCTGGCATGAAGCGTTCACCTCCTCCGGTGAGTTTTCCTCAGTTGCCCTGCTTCTGTTTCCCTCCCCTCCAGCCCAGTCATCCAAGTCAGGTAATATACGCCTACCTACGGGAAGGAAGGAAGGAGAGGTGATTGATGGTGTTGTTTTTAGCTCTTGCAAGGTGCTTGGAGGCTTTGGTGATGACTGCCAAGTGAGAACCTAAGCCTATAAACACCTGCAAATCTTGGTCATGTCTCAACCATTTGTGAATTCTCTGGGAAGATTAAACACATGGGAATAAAGCTTCATTCTACCTCATCTCGTTCCTGAGTCTACTTAATATTTGATTAATGCAGAGATAGGAGGTTGGTGAATGTTCAGTTTAATAAGTGCTTTTAAATTTGGGACTGAAATATGCAGTTTACATAGAAAGCTGTTTGATTTCTGGAGGGAGTGTCTCAAGAGCCATATGCAAACTCTGCACAGCCGGGACCATGTGTACAACAGTGGCCAGTACAGCTTTATGCATAGTTTGTAGATCTTAATTTTTTGTGCATAAAATTGTTATTGACAAAATTAGTACTAGCTAGTAGTTCATAGCCATGTAGAATTTGTTGGATGTTTTGTGGAAACTACTGTGGGTTTTTTAAAACAGTAAAAGCCACTTGGACTAGCATACCAGTACTTGTATGCTTCTGTTTCAGAAGGTGTAAGCTCATCAACACGTTATGAAAAAATTTTTATTCTTGTGTCATCTTAACATACTCATATTACAAGAAGAGTTGTAATGTTTTTTAAGATGTGTAATAGATATTAGGCATAATACAGCATCAAACTCTGCAGCTGAACATTGACCAGCACAGCAAAGACAGGTGAATAACTTCCTGTATAGGAACTAATTAGACGAACTCAAATTATGAATCAGTCTAATTGATAGCTTTAATGATTCTTAAGCCCACAAATGTGTCATAGAGTCTTAAGACCAAGTTTCATAGGCAGATGAGCCAAATAAGCAACTGGCAGCTATCAGAAGGGAGAGAGATCATCCTATCCTCTCCTCTTACCTTGAGCTGGCTTCGGTGATTGTGACTGCATGTAAATCCATTTAAAGCACTTAAATGCCTTTCTATTCTGCTGAATGTTCCCACAGATACTCTGGCTTGCTTTCAAAACCGTGTGGGGTGGGGTGTTGGGTTTCTTGTTGTTGTTTCTTGTTGAGGTTTTTTAAGTTCTGCTGGGATAGTAAATTGCATCAACCTACTTTGCAGTTGGACAAGTGCTGGTGTCAGCACTATGGAGGGGGTGACCTGCACAGCTGGGCAGTGAAGGGAACGGGTGGAGAAGAGAGCATTGCAGATGGGGAGAGGGAAACCTTCCCTTTCTAGAAGGGCTGGTTTGTTAAGCTTGCTTAGTTGTATCATGTTGTATACTTGTCCTTCCAGCTATTATAGATGTCCCCTTCAGAAAGCTAAAGGCATGCAAGGAATAGAGTGGGGAGATGTCCTGCCTGTTAAATGAAGGATGCAAAATCCTGCTATGTAATTAATTCACTAAGGAGATATATATATCTTTGTCTCCTACTACTGTGTGAAGATGATGTTAAAACTTGCATTAGCAGACAGAAGGCACCATAATAATAACATTAAGAATGGAGCTGACCTGTTCTTGATTTATTAATGGCACTAGTGGAATTTGAGCTGATTTGTCAAGATGAGACTTCATCATGCTTAGTACGTCTACACGAATAGCCCATATATCATTCATCAATTACATCTCATTGAAAGTTGTTTTGTGGTGTTGTGTTTTTTTTTTTCCTCAAACCCCTGTAGGCATAGAAAATTGTTTTCATCTCTGTTCACATATAATGAAGCTCTTTCTCCCTCCTTCTCTTACTGTATTTTGGGTTTGGGTGTCTTGCCTTTCTTTTTAAAGGCTAAGGTTATACCAGACTTGTACTGCCGTAGTATTAGTTTGATAGGACATGAGTTTGTGATGCTCATACAGCATTAAAAGGTTGCATATGAGCACTCTGAGGTGATCTGGGAAAGCTCAGCTTGGGTCTTGCTGTTTCAAATAGTCATAGAGTAAGGTTTTTCTGGATGTTTTCAGAGTGAGGTGAAGATGAAAACTTGTCTCTAACATGACTGTTTTCCTGCTTTGCACCTGGTGTCTCAGCAGTTACATTTTGCCCCGCACTGAGAGCTTAGCAGAGGACTTGCTACCACTGGAGCTGAGGGTTGGTTTAGTTCACCTAATCAGGGGTAGTGCACATTCCTTCCTCCACATGCATGTTCCAATACGTCTGCCTGAAGCTCCAGCCTTGATCTTCAGCTCTGAGGTGAGGTACTGTCACCTACCCAACCAGGTGTAACATTCAATGTGTTTCTCAGGGAATGCTCTGTTAAAAGCGTAGAGATAATAATGGTTTTACTCCTCCTTTGCAAAAAGTACTATAATACCTCAAGCAGTGCCCTCAGCTTCCTGGTTTTCCTCTATGACAGTGCAGTAGCAGCTGTAGGAGTTTCTCCACACATAGTGTGGGATTTGCCTCTGGAGCAGGAGCACGAGTGCTGCCTGCTACCAAACACACAAGGAAGCATTTTTCATGGCTGTCAGCAGACAAATGGCCATAAATGGAAAAAAGGAGGTTCAACCTGAACATGAGGAAACACTTCTTCACTGTGAGGGTGACAGATCACTGGAACAGGCTGCCCAGGGAGGTGGTAGAGTCTCCTTCTGTGGAGACTTTCAAAAGCCGTCTGGATGTGTTCCTGTGTGATCTGCTCTGGGTGACCCTGCTCTGGCAGGGGGGTTGGACTAGATATTCTCTAGAGGTCCCTTCCAACCTCTTCCACTCTGACTCTGTGAATGGAAAATGGTCTTAATGGTCTGGTGGCTAGCAGGGCATGAGGAGAGGGAGGAACAATGGCGGCTTTGGGTTTTGTTGGGTTTTTTTTCCTGCAAACATGGGCAATGTTTCTTTTCTGGACTATGCTTCATGGAAACAACAAACAGAAGTGGAAGTACCCAGTTAGAAATCATTGAGACAAGGAAGGGAAACTTTTTTTTGCCAGATAGGTTTTTGGAGGGGAGAAGAGTGAGTAGAACAAATAGAATAGCTGATTCTGAATGGGTGTGAGAAGAAAACTGCAGATATAAAAAAGGCTCTAGCCCAGGAATAAGATGAATAAATGCACTAATTGAAACCAAAACTGCCTTGTAAGTGACAGGACATTACAGCAGATTAAAATTGGTAAGAATAGAAGCTTAGCAATACCAGGAGGGAAAGATTGCCTGAAGGGCTTTTGTATCGTAACTTTTTAATACCTTGAGCCAGTGAGAAAACTGTTCACATGAAGGGTGGATTGGCAGTGCTCTTCCCAAAATATTATTTTTGGGCTGTTCTTGTCCAGTGCCTGGTGACGTGGCTTCAGGGAAGGAGACTGCTCATTTGTATAGCATGTGAGTTTCTGAAACCATACTAAGCCCTGGAGGATTCTTTATACAGTAACCAAAACCAAGCCAGAGCTGCTAGTAAGGACAGTGTCCTGCAGGCAGTACTTGTTATTGAGCAAGAATCCTTGAGCATTTCAGTCTCTTTAAGGTGTTTCCTTTCAGTCTGCCTGCCTAACAACTATCTAGTTAGTAGAAATGCTTGGATTGCTTGATCTTGGATTGAAGTGCTTTACTACATTCAGCCCAGGAAAGCCTAGCTGGTTTTATTTTGGTGCTCAGACCCTTCCTAGGATCTACTGGGAGGACTGGTACACCCTTCAGCATAGTAGGCTTTTATTCTGTGTACGTGCCCTTGCCCCCATCTGAGCTTCTAACAGCATTTTTAGAAACCATGTGCTGTGTATGATATCTTCCTGGACTTGTCATTTCCTTTTGTAAGACTGTTGTGGGAAAAGGTGAGAATAAACATGTCAGTATGCTGCTTAAAATTTATATGCATGAAATGCGTACAAAGTATAAAACCTAAGCAAGACAAATGTAACCATGAGAGAAATAAAGCTAAGAATGATGGATCCTTATTTTGCACATTTGGTGTGGGGATTGATTTAACACAGGCTCCCAGGGAAAGGAGAAAGAGGACTTGGCACAGATGAAACAGGGCAAGGAAGGAATTGACTGTTGAGAAGGAAGATGTTAGATACACAGATAAAGCTCCTGGAGCAGAATCCCAAACCACCTTGCATAACACTCTGGGGGAAGTTGTGTGCGCTAATTGTACACCCCTGTACACCACATATGGAAGTCAGGAAGAATTAAAAATAAACAACAAAGACATAATGTCCTAGGAATATAAGGTAAATTTATAAAACTTAGAAAATAAACCTATTTTGTAACACTTCATAAAATAACTTGAGGGAGTGGTTAATGTGGACTAAAATAACCTTCAGTCAACAGGACGTAACTGGCTCAATTTCTTTATTTTGAGTGTTTATGCCAACAGATAGGCTTTGTACAGGAGTTTTAAGTTCCTGCAACCATAAAACAGAAATTGGGAATGTGAAGAGAATAAAAGTACTCACTTTTAGACCACTGAGAGAGGAGGTCAGATTACCCAGGCTTCCTCTGCAGCGGGTGGAAGGAGGGACAGGCTGGTGGCTTTCCGGGAAGGTCTAAAGCTCATAGAAACTGAAATGGCTAGAAGAAGTTTCCAGGCTTGACCTTAAGGAAGAATGTAGGTGAACTATTTTTAGTGCCCCTATCAATGTAATTGTGTGCCAGCGAGTAGTGCTGACCTAACGAGGTGATTAGAAAGCCAACTTTGTTGTACTTACCTGGTGGTAACTGGGATCACTTGTTTTTGTGTGACTAGTTTATATATTGCCAAACAAAAATATGCTGCAAAGTAAATTGTGTCTAAATGAAAAGCAGGCTGTTGATCCTGATGTAACATCTTACAGTTAGTGAAAACCTGGCCACTGATCTTTTAAAAGTTACTTAGTATAAACCAAAAATGCTCTGATTATCTCAAGGTAAGCATTGTCTACTGAGAGGACCGGTAAACATTCACTTTTTGATGATCTTGTTATAATCAGTCTCTTACTGTCTTTAGATGAGTAACTTAAATGACTGACAGTTTTCTTAGGTTTCCATAACCGTTTTTCCGATGCTTTTTTAGTGAGAAGTTCAGTAGAGGAGACTAGGTGGGGAGAAAGCGCCAGAAATACAAACCTGGTGTTGTCTTTCATAACTCTTACCTCTCTGGATCAATCTTTATGCTGAAATGTGGCACCCGTAGCTTTTAACCCGGCATCGTTTCAGAGTGTGGTGACAGGAGGTGGCTGGGATTGCATGGCCTCCTCCCTTAGACGTGCTGCTCAGGATGGGAAGAAAGGAGACTCCAGCAGAGTACAAATACAACTCCAAGCTGTCTTTCATATTAAGGCGTTTGGGCAAACAAACATACAGACGCCTGTGTCTTACTAGGGAACCAGAAGTGACGCACAAGCCAATGTGCGAGTTGAGCTGCAGGGTTTTTGCCAGTGGCCGTGCAGTCTCTGTACAAAATCTCAGCTTTCTGGAGTCAGAGCACTGACAAAAACGTTGCTAAACTTTCTGTGATCAATCTAAGCAAGGATAATTATTTGGCAGCAGATGCTGTATTAGATGTAGAACATAATAAAAATTACTCAACTTTGCAGCACGATGAAACAGGAGAGAAGTCGTTACATGCACCTCATATCCCTTGGAAGCTGGGATTGAGTGACCTGACCATATTGTGTTGTGTCAGTTAAGCTGGTGGTTGTGCTCTCAGCATTAAGTCAACTGCCCCATGAAGAAAAAAGGGGAAGTGTAAATTGCTTATTTAATGCTTAGCAGGCAATTAGTTGTTTAGAAAAGAATTGCAATAAGGAAGACCCTGGTGTGGGTGTAAAGGCAGGATCTTTGAAGTCTGACTGTGATTGTAAGTTATGCATACTTGTGGCTGGGGGAATCTATCTGTGTGTTTCCAAAGTTCAATTTTTTAAGACAGCTATATTTAATTTTAAAAGGAAGCTATTCTGAATGCCTAAGCACATATGTCACTCTCCTCATTCAAAATGGGATATTAAAAAAAAAAAAAAACAAAGCCAAAAAATCCCCAGGAGAATCAAGTTGGAGTGCTGGGCTTTTGGGTTCAGCCTTTGGAACTTGAAACAAATGACCACATGGGGAAGCAAGCTGGAAATGTGGGATTCCAGCTCAGCTTCTGAGTGAGCCAGCTCCTTTTCCTTCTCTTCAGCCTTAAGAAAGGATTTACATTTGTTCCTGTATGAAATTTAAGTGCAGGCAGATATGCAGGCTGAACTTTGTATCTAACCAGATGGATGGATTTACAGAAATTAAGATGGAGGTTTTTATAAAATCTTGACATGGAAGTGTTGTAGCAGAACTTTGCCATTGAGGTCAATAGATTTCTTTCGTCCCTCTGGAACATGTGCTGGGGGCTGAACTTTTGTTGAAAGCTTTGGGATTTTATGGTACTTGCGCACATTGCAAATTCTGCAGTTACGTCATACTCCTTTCTTCCCCTTCCCAAGTTAATGAAAGTACAAGAAACCAGTAGTGATGAAAAGCTCTGGGCTTCTGTGTGCTTAGGAAAAGCAGATGACAAGGGGCTTGATCAATGGAAGACCAGGAAAGCAGAAAGAGGGGGGAAAAACCTCTATTTTCTGCTTGCACGGATTTACAACTGTCTCAAAACATTCATAAAGGGTGATATAAATTATTAAGAATCATGTATCAAAGACATTAGAAATAAGATATTTTCTGGAAAGTGAAGGCTTATGTTTTAAAAAAATCTGTAACAGAGAGAGTGGTTGGTATTGTTGCCTTAGCTGGTGATTGGGGAAAGCAGTAGACTATCCTGCTGGCATGATATCCCCTGAGTGCCCCGGGAGGGGAAGTGGACTTGGAGCATGCTGGGACTGGGGGGAAGCGTGGAGGTCGCACTGTAATGGTTGTCAGGGAGTAGATGTGGCCCCTAGAGCTTACATCACTCATGTGAAAGAGGAAATTTCATCTTCTTTGAACTGGGACTCGCCATTCTGGGGGCTCATACTTTTGCTTTTCTAGATCCGTGCTGTGTAATTCTGGTTGTACCTCATTTTCACCAGCTGTAAAATAGTTAAGATAATTATATTTCATCTTAGGGAGTTATGTAAGTCTACAAATGACTGAAGTATTAGAGAGATGGCAAATGAACGGGGGGAGAAAAGGAAATGCATTACGTAAATCTTAATTTATCGTGACTACTAGGCCCACAGAAATACGTTTTGGCTAAAAATGATTGATTGCTCTGTTGAACTGAAACTAAAATCCTTCACATTATTAAAACAATGACATGGTTGCAGGTTTCTCCTTTGGAGAAAAGATCAAATATTTAGAAAATGCGTGTTACCATGCCACCACTGAGGAGCTCATTGCAAAGTCATAGCTTGAAGATCAAGGTCCCCTCACTTGAGGTTAACGTAAGGCGATCGTAAAAAGGGATGCAACCTGTAGGTGCGTTTTGAATTGTATTTCTCCTGTCTTCAGGGTCTGTAACTGGAATGGAAATTCAAGAGATGAACATTTCTTACTAACAGTATTTAAAGACAGCATGTTCTCTTATGTAAGCAACATGTTTTCAGTAAATTGTTTCAAGCTGTACAAACGTGTTTGCCAATCCTCAAAGCAATCATTTTCAGCCAGTTTTTTGGATGATAATAAGATTAATGATAAAATAACACTGAAAACAATTTTAAAATAACCTTAGGGATTTAATATAAATCCATAAAAACAAGGAAATTCTGAGTTAAGGCAGCCAGAGTGTATTTAACTTAGTCTTGTTTGGCTTCCCAAGTACAGCACATATGATCGTTCGTTAGGTGAAAAGGGTCTGAGCACACTCGATTATGTGCTATTTGGAAGATCTGTAAGCACGGCAGTGCTAAGAGGGTGTTGTGTTTACCTTAATTACCACTGGCTCTGTGTGCTTGTTAGAAGGGCTCAACACTTTCAAAGAAAATATTATGTGTTTTATTTTCTCTGCTTACTTTTTTATACTGTGTGACTAACGTTACATCTAGTTGTCTTCAACTTTTTCCAGTGCCTGAGTTGACAGTGTAATAGTGATTACTCTAGCTAAACTTCAGTTTTCCTGAAATTAAAGTATGTATTGTTGTATAATGCATCACAATGAAAGGTTTAATCTTATCATGAAATCATTATCTTTGCCTTGGTATAACATCTTTGCTATGCAAATATTTGCTATAATTATTATGCAAACAGCGGTTATATTTTTCAAGATAAAATATACTACTAATTTCATACTATTTTTGTTCATATAAACAGTCCAGAGAGAGAACCCACAGAAGGAGTAAGCTGATATTGAAATGGGTCTGACCAAATACTTTTTGGGAAATGAATATGCCTATTCGTTTAGGCATATTTTTATATGCTTTATATGACATACTGTCATACAGAGTTTAGTCTTGGTGGGCAATTTTATAGAAATACTATGTTGAAAGAACATTACTGTAAGTCAGTTCTTGGTCAGGAAGTCCCTTTCTCATTTTAGCTGTACTTCCCCATGTAATGCAAGTACAGATACGGGCTGTGTGAGACCACTTTTTTCCTCATGTTTTTCACAGGTAGTTTTTTATCTTGTGCATTCCCTGTTCTTTGAGTGCCTGACTCTGGGATCTGAAGCAGGTTTACAGGAGTCTGAGAACACACAGCTACATCTTTGTCAAGCCATATGCTCAGAAAAATAATAATTAAAAATTTAAATTTTACTTTTTGGCTGGATACCCAACAAGCAATGGATACATTTAGCTTTAAAATTCACATATCTGCGATGTAAATCTGTATAATGGGGGCAATAATGCTCATTTTGCATGTTTTTTATGGTGGTGTTTTTTTTAAAGGAGCATTTTTATGCCAGATTTCTTAAGCTTATAAAAGATGTGAACATGGACATTTCAACTGTGTAATTGTACTGGCTATAACAGGATTTATCAGCAGGCTAGAAACTTTAAATCTGCTGCACAGGCCTGCAACTTGATCTGAAGGAGCAATTATTAGTGGTATTATGTTATAAACCTTCCTGCCACAGAAAAGCCTCATGAAGTCTAGGATGCTCGTTGCAGACAGCATCTCTGAAGAGTCATGTTACGAAGCTCTGGCACGTCTCTACTGAATGTGTGCAAACTGCAGTTTTTCCAGACATTTGCTACATTGCTAAATATCACTTGATTTTTCAAAGGACGACCCCTTAACTTGCCTGGCACCCTGAATTTCTAGTCCTTGCTCAAACCTACATGTAGGCTAGAGTTTTCATATGGAAGATTTAGTGTCAGTAAAATAGCATCTTTCTTTTTTTCAGCTGCATTGTTGAAAATTAGCATGTTTTTTTGGTAGAAAACTTCACACACAAACCTGAAGCAGCCTCATGGGATGAAGGAAATCTGGTCAAAGAGTTAAAACTGAAAAATTACAGATAATGCAAAAAGGGTTATTTATAATGAGAAGGCTTGGGCAGCTAACATAATAATGATCCTAGTATATTAGTCTGTAATTAAATCATTTCCTCCTGAGATGGCCAAGAAATAAATCCCTATAAATATGAGCTTATGTGACACCAGTGATGAGATAATATCACGTCTCACACAAGCTATTGCCTGAAATCCAAAGACTTAAATGTATAGAAATCCGAACTCTGGTCGCAGATAGAGATGAAGAGCTCTTTGCACCACCACCTTCTGAACCAGGCAGGCACATAGGCAAAGGGAGGTGAAATAATTTGCCCCCCAGCATTGCCCATGAGTGGGACAGCCAAAACAGAATCCAACACAGCTTTACACCAGGCCCCATCTAATCCCAAAGTTCCCGTCAGAGACTGGACATTTAGACACCTGCATGCTAGAAATGAAAGACCTATTCATCCTTTTCAGAATTGGAGTTGGGGACAAAGAAATCTCCCCAAAACTATGAGTTGTAACTTGTTATTTCTGAAGCTAGTCCTTGCTGAAGTGATGATACATGTTGATATCACAGGCAGTGTCAGCTGAGTTTGTGATGACATCCATATGATGTCATCAGTTTAGTTAGGTGCCATGGACCTTGTGGAAACGGAACACCTTGAGCATAGCGTTGTGCTGCTCTAGGGGGCTGGACGAAACACTACTGTCTGGGTGAGATGCTCTAGGACTAGCAGAGAGCAACCCTGCATTTGGATTGCCACATGCTTCCCACTAAAAATGTCTTCTGTCCTCTTTGAGAAAGCTATAGTTCTTCCATTGTGTATGGAAGCTGCTGACACTCGAGCAGAGAGAGCACCTCAGAGCCAGAGGAGCAACTCTTTTGCCCCTGGCACTGTTCCGCTCATGTGTGGCTGAGTCACACACGGGTTTAAGCTCAACTTAAAACTCTGCTTCTTGCAGCCTTTGTAAAATGGCTCCAGGTTAACCAGTGAGGATGATCTGACCGAACAGCGCGTGGCTGGGAAAGAGGAAGGTTTTCTGCTGCCTCTCCCCCTCTTTCCACTCCTGGCCATACTCCTCTGCCGGTTTGGTTTGTGCCATCACCAGCACCTTCACGCTGTGCCCGAATTTGCTAATTTGGCAGAAAACTACTGCTACAACAAGAACTTTGACAATGACCAAGCTGATGGTTCAAGGGAAGATCCAGCGAGCAAGGCAGCCACAAGGAAAGCAGTAGCATTGTGCAAGCAGGAGAAGGGATGGGGGGGGAGAGGAGAGGAAGTTCTACTCTTCAGTGGCTGTGAAACTTTGTTTCATCTTATCCTTTTGGGAAGTTGTGCTTCCAGGCCAGATCAAAACAGCAGCTTTCATCCAGCTCGGAGCTGTGGGAATGCACATCTTCTCGAGGGAGATGTACAGAGAGATTCAGGCTGGGTATCCTTAGCAATTATCACTGTGGCACAGGACATATGTTGGGGAAAGAATCACCCCTATCAAGTCTTCTCCTGTTAGTGGTTATACTGGTTCAGTAATGCATATCAGGATTCAGACCCGTTCTTGATGGTGGCTTATTACTGGGTCTTCAGACATTAAAAAAACCCTCAGGAAATAACATTCAGAAATCAGATCATTAGATGAAATATCTTTAGAAAGTGCTGCAATACTTGAAAACGCAACTCTTGAGGTTGTTGTGAGCATCCTTAATTTAGTCCTCTTGTGTTCATTATGGTACCTTCTTCGATGGCATGCTCTCATTATCTTTCCTACAGCTTCCCTTCACATGCAGAAATTGAAGATTCTGTGGAGGCTTTGGATGGTGGGTAATAAGTAGGTCACTAGCTGAATTGTGAAGACTAAATATCTTGCGGCTAATGAGCTCTTTGAACAGTCAATTCTGTACTTAGAGGCAGATTCTGGTGTTTAAAAAAAAAAAAAAAGTCGTTGTTACCCATAAATCTGACGATGTTATAACAATGCTCACGTGGAAGGGGGCTGAAGAGCAATTGTATAGGCAATCTAAGTTTTGGCAATACCTGGGTTTAAGAGAGGATGATTTTGCCATCCTAACGGTGTGGGTGGGGCCTACACCATTGCATGTGTGTCATTAACATTACAGCAATGAATAACTATTCAAAAGGTCTTTCCTAAATGTATTCTGTTCTTTAGTCCATGAGGGCTAACTCCTTTCTAAGCAAACCTTCAAAAGGGAAAATTATGTAATATTGAAATAACTAATTTTAGAGCTTCATATTTTCACTTGGTTCTAAAGCTAATATTGTGATTAAAATATTCTGAAGTGAATTCAGATTTCATAAATATGGATTATTTTTTTTCTGAGCTCATTTTGTGTGCAGAGCAAGTTAGAAACGGGCATACAGCCTCTATTGGGACTTACTAGTTCCCTTAGTATTGGCTTACAGATTCTTCAGTGACTCAGTTGGAGGTCCCAGTGATCTCTGAAGTCTTTGCTACATTTGTTTCTCTGACATCTCATAGAGTCCCAATTGCAAGAGTGTCTCTTGCTAACTCTTCTACATACAATTTTCTCAAGATTGGCTGAGAGGTGCAATAAAAATCTGAATTAAATTGGCAAAGCAAATTGAAATAGCTTGGGATAAAGCTCCTATTACGTGCTTACATCCCATTTTTTTGGCTAAGCATTACAACATTCTCACAACACAGATGGATTGTGCCTTTTAGCACCGTTAATTTTTGTTAGTTTCAAATCATCTTTTAATGTTTACATAGTATATCTCAGATTTTTTTATTGAGCTTTATAATAGCAGTTATCTGCATGCTCATAAGACCAGCAATTCTGTAGTCTTTGCTTGCTTTTCTGGCTTTTCAGTAGCTATTAGTGAAATGCTTTGCATACACAAACACAGCAATCTTTTAACTTGAGCTAAAATACTCCACCCCCCCTTCCACACACACACTTAGGTCATTCCTTCTCCCCAGCATTAATTCTGCCCCTGACCTTTGGTTCCATTAAAGAGCATTTGTGATGAATGAGCCTGTAATACCTAATGTATTCAGGACATCATAGTGCAGGCAATAAACCTCAGGGGGAGGTTGGTAATCGCTAGATTTCTCTCTTCAGTGTGTTCTGGTTGTGTTCAGCCATCCAACAGCCTTCCACTGCTACGCACGATAGCTAATAGACCCTCGTGTTCATGTTTGGTTTTCCTCAGGTCTGTCCCAATCGCCTTTTCTCTCTTCTCCATTGAACACCATCTAATTTTCTTTTCTTTTTTTTAATCAATACTTTTTCCTATTAGCATAACGAG
This sequence comes from Eurypyga helias, assembly GCF_000690775.1. Lineage (NCBI taxonomy): Eukaryota > Metazoa > Chordata > Aves > Eurypygiformes > Eurypygidae > Eurypyga > Eurypyga helias. The sequence goes on along the minus strand of NW_010234060.1, from coordinate 26,825 downwards.
TAAAAAAATGTGTGGCACAGATCTTTTCCATCCAGGTGACTGCTATGAGTTTGTGAGCTGCAATGGCTTTAGAAAGCAGCAGTCAATGTGGCTTTGGGAGATGTGGTGGCTGCCTGCAGCACAACAGTGCAAAAAGTAGGGAAGCCTAAACCCAGTTTCAGTTCCCACTTACACCCTTTGAATCTGAAATAACTGGCTTCTGATTTATAGGGATGCAAAGGAGAATGGAAATGAGCCAGTAGCTAAGAGCTCCTCTTGCTGGAGCTGCTACATGTGACGCCAGTCAGCTGCGGGGTTTCTTTTGGCAGAGTCTCTGAATATGTCCGATGCAATGAAGGACCTTTTTTAATCGCAGAATTAGGTTGTTGAAATTTAATTTTCTTTGTGGTAGCTTGTACGGTGCTCCGTTTTAGATTTGTGACCAAAACAGTGTTGATAACACACCCATGTTTTAGCTGTTGTTGAGCAGTGCTCACACAGCATTGAGGCTTTCTGTTTCTCATGCTGCCCCAGCAGTGAGTGGGCTTGGGGGGGCACTGGGAGTTGGGAGGGGCCACAGCTGGGGCACATGACATTGTGCTTAACAATAAAACCTGGTGGAAAATAGGAGTAGGAGGGAGGGACTTGGTATAAGGTGTTTGTCTTCCTGATTAACCATTACACATGATGGAGCCCTGCTTTCCTAGAGATGACTGAATGCCTGCTGATGGGAAGTGGGGAATAAAGTGCTTGTTTTGTTTTCCTTGCATGCATGGCTTTTGCCTGGCCTATTAAATTGGCTTTGTTTCAACCCACAAGTTTTCTCACTTTTGCCTTTCCCATTCTCCCCTGTTCCAGGGAGAGGGGTGAGCAAGAGGCTGCATAGGGCTCAGCTGCCTACTGGGATTAACCCACGATAAAAGTAGAACAGAATTAAACTCCTGGCTGGGCGCAATTATAGGCCATTCAGGAGTCCCAGGAAATTATCTTCTCCAGGTATTGTTGAAAACAGGACAGTATACAGCCCCAGGATGACAGAACTGTAGAGGCTGGCTGTCAGTTCTGGAAGTGGTCTTTTCCAACCCCCTGCTGAAAGCAGGGGGAACCAGGGTAGGTTGCCCAGATCCACGCTTGTGGGTTATGATATTCCCAGGGATGGAGACTCCACATCCTTTCTGGTCCCTCTAACATTTTGTTTGTGAATAGCTTGTAACGTAGGCTAAATAGAAGCTCGTAACAGGAGCTAAATAGAACGTGCTCAAACATACTATTTTTCCAGGAATTTAGGAAACATTAATCCTATTTTTCGAAACAAAATTTCAACCTTAAACTGGCCTCAAATAGGTTAAACCTCTTAGACCAATTATAACTGACTTGGAAAGGGTATATTACATGCAAAATGGATGGTAAAGTTGCTTCCTTATTCACTTGCTCCAACCAAACTGGTCTAGAATAATTTTTTCTCCTTTTTCTCTGTTGGCTGTCTTTAGTGACCTTGCTTTAGTGATCTTGAAAGTATAATGGACCAAACTCTGTGCTGTCTTACATGGGATTGGTGTCACTAATAACAGGTCTTTTTTCAGGGATCTTGGCCCATTGTTTCCCAGCGGTGCTGCAGAATGCACCTGCTCCCATCTTCAGTGCATCACAAACTCAGATGTAAATCTGTGCAGAGTGTAGAAATACAACTTCTTTTTTAATTAAAACAACAAAGCATTTCCTGTCTTTGATGGACAAATGGCTGTCAGATTACCATGTGGCTGAAAAAGTTTTGCTCATAAAACTGGTAATATGATTATAGAGTAATCCTATGAGTAATGGGTTGGAATCCATACTTATTAGCCAGAAAGCTGATTTTGCTAATTTACACCGCTGTAGCACTTCCAAAACACCCTTTTATGGTGGGGGTCTTGTTATGCCATCACCAGAGAAAGATACCTACCTTGCCTCTCCTAAAAAAGCCCTTAAGGTCTAAAAATGAAACAAGCACAAGGAGACTTCTGGGGATACAAAATAAAGATTAAACACACACCCACCAAAAAACCCCAAAAATAGAGCTTGCCATGGCCTGGGAGATTAGAGTATGAATTTTCCAATATTCACAATTGTTTTAGAGCTGAGCACTTAACCCATAGCCACTTTTAATTTGAAAATTAATTTCCTCTTTTTTTTCTCCCAAGGTCTTCTTAAATATCTTTAGTAAATTAAATCTAAGTATTGCCAGCTCTACCAACAACTTTGTCTTTGCGGATATTTCATGAATAACTTCTACTTAGCAGAATAAAGTTAAAAAGTAATAAATTCAACCTTTCTTTCTTTCTCCCACTGTGCAGTCCACTCCCTTGCACAAGGTTCAGCTCTTAATCCAGACCACCCACATCATGAATGAATGTTCTGATCTTACCCTCCAACCACCTGGAACTGGATAACTGCCTTATTTTAAAATAGACTACACCCTCTTTTACTTCCTAATGTCTCAGGTATATTTTTCAGTACTTACACTCTTTGCAAACAAGAAGTCATATCTACTCTACTGCTAGAATTATTACTGCAATGTTTAACATCTGGAGACCAGGAAAAATACAGGATGAAAGCTATCAGCACACAAAATTTTCAACAAACTAAAGTTGCACCTCATTATCCATTTCTACACAACAAGAAAGTCAAGCTTTCAGTAGAGAACCTGAGGAATCAGGCTTGCACACCTGTAATTCCTGTGATCCTAGTGCCTGCAGGAATTTGGGTTATACAACTTCTTGGTTCAGAATACTTGGTGTTACTGCTTGCTGCTTTAGGAGAAAATGGTTCCTTGTATCTGCACAACACCCTGGTGATTTGGGCCTCACAAACCTGCCCACAAATCTGCAAATCAACGTCCTGGAGGACTGACAGCTCTCAGTGGTTGTTGTCATTCTCACCACTCTTAGATGTTGGACAAGAACCAGTCTCATTGTTCTTAGGACTTCGACCCTGCGAGAGGTAATACCAAAGGGAATATCCAAATTTGACGGGGCTGGGATGAAAGACCTGAGAAGCAGCACCGTGAACTGTGAACGGAAGGATCAGTGAGAGATCTCTCTGTCTCACAGGGCTGTAGGGGACTTCAGCTTCCTAACTCATTGGCATACCCGCTGAGGGCAGAAGATGAGCTAGAATGTTATAACTACAATGTAAATGTCAAAAGATACCTAAATGTTCTACTCTCATCAGCTAGAAAATAACCATCTGTGCTCTGGGGAAAAAAAAAAGAATTTTAATTTCACAGCTGCTGAAGGTGTACTTGACTGCAGGAAGGGTCAGAGAAGGGTCCTGCTCAAGGAATTCCAGAGACAAACTCATGAAAATAGCAGTTATGTATGGAAAAACCACTGCGAGTTTCTACGTAAAGAGCCTTCATTTCTAGACACTGTCACAGCATCAGCAGTTGAGATTGTCTGTCGTTTCTCTACTTCTAGGATTTGTGACGTACAGAGAAACAGTGGAAGGTTTTGGAAGTTAACTTCTTCTAGTGATACGCAGTACAGAAGGGAGAGGATTAAGGAAAATAAGAAACTGCTGATAAAGACATCAAAAGTGAAATACTCACCAACACCCAACTACAGAAACAAAAGTTTCTTTACTGGAAATGATGGATTTTGGTCTTTGAGTCAAATTCAATCTCAGCGTAACTTCAGTAATTGACCCTAAGGATTTGTTTGACTTTTGTTTTTTGGATGTTCTCATCTTGTTTCTGGAAAAAAGATGTGATAACAGATTTGCAGTGTGCCTGACCTACGTGCTTCAAGTTTATCATAGTCTAGCCCGCATTCACATTCCAGTGTCTCCTCCTGAATACACCAAAGCACCTTCCAGCTGTGCTTGATAGACTGATTATACTCCTGCACTGCATAAGTTCTATCAAGCTTTCTTAATCACAAGCATTAGTTTTTATTTAATTTAGGATTTTGCCTTCCAGTAAACTCATACTTCATAGTGACAAACCCAGTTCTACAAGGTGCAAACTGAAAGCCCTTTGAGGCTGATTTCCTGCCAGTATAGGAGGAGTCGATCACCGCTGCATTAGCATCAATAGATATGGGCTGAGAGGACTGTAGACCAGCATCAAGCCAGAGAAAGGGAGGAGGGAAAAACACCAACAAACTTGCAGGAATTTTCCTAATTAATCCTTCCTTGTATCCTGGTTTATCTGTTTTGTCTTTCAGCTTGAAAACTCCATTGGATAAAGAAATGTCTATATTTTGGGATTTGTGTCATAGCATTGTCACAAGAATTATAATTCAGCACTGATGAAAAAATGCCAGTTATGCCAGGGCATTAGAAAACATGTTTGCTGTTCATAGGCCTAATATTATAAATTTGTTCCTCTCATTATTCATGCAGGAGGCTAAATGATTTTTTAAAAATGGTTTAATTAATACAGTTTCTATGAATATGTCTAAAAACATAACCTGTTTTCTTGGGCTAGGTCAACACTTATTGCAACACTGCGTTTTAAGCTGCATTCCACTGCTTGGAAAAGATGTGCATAGTCCTTTGGAAAAGAGCTTTAGGATGTGAGAAATTAAAGAATGCTAGCCTCATCAATTTTTAGAGCTAGTAGGTTTCCCTTGATGGTTGCCAAGATCTTTTATCCACTAAGAATATACACAGGCACATATATTCAGTTCGCTTGCATAGATCTATACAGGTCTTTGAGATCACCAGCAGCTACTGGACTGCAGAATGACTGTTACACAAAATTGTGCTGATCCCTCAGATCCTGCAAGACCATCCATATAAATGGAAGCTAGCATGTTGTTAGGCAAAACTTGTTAGATTATGTGGCTACTGAAGGGGGGAAAATTTTTTTAAATCTTTCAAAAATTGTAAAAATAATATTGACACACATTATGTGAACTTGACAGTCCTGACCCCAGTGTACTTCTCTTTATGGCATGACCCTGCTTACGTGTCAACCTGAGACAAATGGCGATAAAATATTGTGATAATACCTTCCTTTCTAATAACTGGAAATTCACTGTATTCTCTATGTTCACATTCCAACATGTTTCTTGACAAGGGGTTGCTTTTCCTTCTGCATCCCTCAGACTTTCTTTATGCTCTTTCTGCAGTACTTTGCTGCGTGAGCTGCACAAAGATTTCTGATGATAACCTTTATCAAATGAATTGCTTTCACTTCTCTACTGGTTGTCCCCTCCCACCTTGCTACACTAAGCTTTTTTATCATTATTTCCACGGCTGTGTGTGGTACAATCGAAGTATATGTCTGTGGCTGCTCAGGTCTGGAAAGAGTCTATCTTTTTCTGGCAGTGTTGCTAACATTAGTGCTCTTTTTTTTCTGTCCAGAAGGCACACAAGGATATTTGCCAGCACCACGTTTCAGATCATCCAATTTTCTTCCTTTCAACAACATTAACTTCTTGTAATTCACATTCACAAGGCCCCGTGGGAAAGGCAAGCCTTTTGTCAGGCATTTTGAGATGTCATGTTTTAATTTTAACCCTAATTTTTGTAAGGGAAACTAGCTGAACATGCTGTTCCCAGTTTTTCCCCGGTTTCTTTGGAACATCCTCCTTGGCCGGCCGTATGTGATTCCAAGCTAGCTGAATCTGCCATTCATAGTGAATTTTTGCTCGCCTTCTACTTTTATTTAGAATAACTCATTCTAATTTTGTTTTTAACACATTCAGTGATGGCCCCTTGCTGACTGATTTTGTCAACTCCAGCATTTATTGCATTGTGCCAGTGACTGACAAAAAGAATAGCATGCCATTTTCATTTCATAACTTGCCCCCTTGTCAGCTGCTGGCAGTGGAGGCTTGTGATGAGCTCAGTGAGACAGTTGGAGATTGTGCCTGCCAGTGTTTTCCGTGGACACGCCTTACCTCAGGCCTGTTCTTAGGGAAACGTCCCCTCAGAAGTGCTCCCTGCCCTTTTTTGGTGACACATCTGTGATTTCATAGCAAGCACTTGATCGTACCTAGGCATGACAGTGTGGATTCTGTTGTTTGCTTCACTATACCCTGGGTGCAGTTCGCTGTGCTGAACAGAAGTTACTTGCATGCAGTGTCGAAGAAAACACACAGTCATTGCAACTCTTCTGCTCATAGCTTCTCAGGGAGCGCAGCTCCTTTCATCCTGCCAGTTAGCCAATTCCCGGACACTTACACAGCCAGCTATGCAGGACCAGGGCAGATCAATACTGCGTTTGCCAGTTGCTTTTCACAACAAGTTTTCTTGTATATTCTCTCGGCCTGGTGCTTTCCCAGGCTCACATTTTGGAAGAGAAGGTACCGCTTCCTCCTCGCAGTTGGGTTCACCACCCACCTGGGTCCAGCTGTGCTCCTGCTGAGGGCTGAGTAGCTACAAGCCATCCATATGATCCACAGGCTTGCAGCCCCCATACTTCCTCCTTCCTTCAAGAAACATGTGTCTGGCCTTCAGATCCATACTTCTGACCTCCTGTACTATGAACGGTTCTGCTGAGGTGGTCCAAATGACATCTCTGCAGTATCTGCAGTAGGATTTTAACACCAACTGTCTTCTTATCAGAAATAGACTGTGATTCCCAGTAGGAGTGATAAAAACTAGCTCTTAGGGTTTTTTCTGTTGTTCTTGTGGTGGTCCTCTGCATATCTGCTAATGTAAAAGAAGAAACTCCCACTATTCCATGCAGTTCTGTTCCACATCTATACATCTGTATATATAACATCTATAAACATAAGCTTTCCTCACACAGAAACTTCATGTTGCATATTATGACATTAATTATTCATTTGCACAAGTTCAGAACAGTCCATATTTCGGTGCAGATGTCATTGTGTTTTCCTTCCCCACATGTTTGGTTCAGCACTGTTGTAACCCAGCCAGTAGCCTTGCCATGTGCCTTCCATAGCATAATTTTCCATGCCTTTGTCTCGCGGGGGGAAAGTCACTGAGTGACACACGTAGATTATTTTGTTCTTGGGAGTTTGCTTTGGTTTATTTTGTCCCAGTAGGACAAAAAAAAAAAGGCAATTTGTGGATGCCACTGTGTAAGTCACCTTTCCTTCAGCCATAAGTACTCCATCAAGGGAGAGGAGGGGTGATTCTTTTAGGTACTCTTCTGCCGGATGCTACTTGAGGTAGCCTCATCCTCTCAGTGTGATAGCCAGCTGATTTGACCACTCTCTTGGGAAATTTTAGCAGTACAAAACCACATTTTCCTGTTCATTATTTTTCTCAGGAAAATTGATTTTAAAATAGCACGTTGCCACATACCAGTGCAAAACATAGATGCCAGCTTCTAACAGCTTTATTGCATATGCATTATGCTGAGGTTTACTATTTAAACACAGATCTCATCTGGCGTGATGTATACTTCGAATCATGTATGTCTGACTTACTCAAAACCATCAGAAATCTGTCTCTCTGGCTAATTTCATGGAGTTTCTAATCGAAGGTGCTGAGTGACCCCAGCTTCAGGTGTGCTAAAAAACATTTTCCTGTCTCTCCAGGCCCTGTGTGTGTCTGCTCGCTGTAGAGGAGAAGCAGAGATGTGCACTTTCCCAGCCATTCCCTCGTGGGTCAGCCTAGGAAGCCATCTTTGCCCCCACACAAGGGCGGTGCTAAATTGCCCATCTCCACCCTGTGTTTTGGGGGACTGAGGCTCTCTCTCTGTCCCAAAACACGCATGGCCAAGAAATACTTTGGTTCTGTGAGGAACACAGTACAAGAAGCAGTAGAGGAGTAAGAAGAAGGTGGACCAGTGGAGGTGGCCCTTCCTGTGGCTGTACAGCCAGCAGGTTCACACCCCTGCCCTCGCTTCCTCGCTTCTCAGAACAGAGCAGGCTTCAAAGCACAGCATAACTAACCAGAATAAGTGAAGAAATTGACTTAATTTTGATTTGATTAGGGCATTTCCAACCAAATTTGGCATGTTGGTTCTCCCTTCCAGAGGAAAAAAGCCTTCAAAAGTAGCCTTTCTTGGGAATACACCATGCTTCCAGATGGCGTACCCTCTGAAAAATAGGAAATTATCTTTTTCATATCGTACAGATCCCAGATGGAAGAGATCAAAATATTTCCCACATCTTTGAGCGAGTCTGAAAGGAAAAATTTAACTGTCACCTTCCAGTCAGCCAAAGAAGAAATCAGATCTATGGCAGAGCCAGGAATGCTAGGTGATGCAGAGGCAGAAATTTAGGCAACAACAGATCACAAGGGCAAACAGCTGAGAGTGAAGATGAAATCAAATACTTAATGAGTCAGATGAACAGGTGAGGGGTAAATGTGCAATTAGAAAAACAAAACTGGTGAGAGGAAAGAGGAAAACGAAGGGAAAGGTTAAAAAAGACTGCACCAGAAAGGAATTTACTGCGCAGAGAATGAAAAGAGAAAGTTGGACTCCTGGATCCAAGAACAACTTTTCATAGCCTTAGGAAAATGAGGAGAGTTAATATGAATGTAAGAGTAGTGAACTGAAAACCAAAAAAGGGAAGATAAGGACAGTCCTGTGGATGTTTTATGGAACCTTATGAAGTATTTGAAATGCTGACAGTGACCACAGATACATTAAGTGATAGCTGGTCTGAATGCATAGGCAGAAATCTTTCTTTTAGAGAACAGTCCTGCTCATTCCCTGAAAAGTCCCAGAAAGCAGAAAGGCTTTCTAGATAGTTTCATAGATAGGTACTAATTGAAAAGGAAATCAATATTTTGTAAAAAAATCTTAAGTTGAGTTTTACTTTCTGAAGGGTCATTTGTCTTTGAAATGAATTAAAGAAGTTGGAGTAACGGGAGTTCAACCTGAGTACCGTATACTTACTCCTCAGCCCCAAAGTGAGAGGAAAAATATGTTTAGTTTTTGTTTGCTTTGCCTTTTCTGTAAGGAATTCAGGGAACACTCCATAACTTCCCTTAGTGAAATGTTGTCTCTGCCATTTCACCAAGAGGACAACAGTACAGAGCTGATCTTTCCCTTCTAGGGCCAGGGTTTATTTTGAGGTTTAGGGAGAGAACTATTGGAAAAGAATCCTATTTAATAAAGAAACAAGCAATTTGTTTGGCAGAGCAGACAGAAAAGGCCTGACAAAGGAGCAGTAATAGCGTTAACCTCAGGCTGTGTGTGGTCCACAGATTAAGTGTTTTGAAAGCCATGGTTTGCCTGTCCTCACTGAGCAGGGCAGCAGGATAAACAAAAAAAATCAGTGCCATTGCTGCCTGAGAATTTTTTGTCTTGTTACAGGAAAGGCAAAGGAAACCATGAGGCCAACTTACTCTCTGCTTGTGATTGAACATCCTATTCTTGTGGTCATGGCAAAAACTAAGCAGTGGTTTGAGCTTCCAATAGCCCTCACCCCAAGTTCTAGATTTCACCAAGAATACCCTGCATTTAACTAACCACTTTGTTCCTTAAATCATTGTTTTTCAAGGGAAATTTAATTTAAAAGATGTATTTATAACTGAGTGAAATCCTATGCTGTGCAAACAAAATTATTATTGTTTGAAATAATTCCCGTCTTGTTGGGACTGTGTCCAGAAGTCATATTTTGTCAGAGCCAAGCTGCAGTAGAACGACCAGCGTTCTTTTCCAAACCTAGTAATCCATGGCTTCAAGGGCCAAATCCTGCCTTCAGCTCCATCACTGTACATTCAAAGTTACTCCACTGACTTCACATTTGGCCCTATATGTGGAAAACAAGATTTCACCTCCGTGTCATGTTTTGCTCAATTTCTTCTTGGATTTCTCTTTGTCCATTTTGCTCTCAGATTTAAAAACAAGAATTTAATCCAGCCAGTAGATTAACTCAAGCAATAAAGAGCCCGTGCAGCGTAGGCCAAAAAAACAGTAGAATCTGGAATGTGCTGGTGCCTGGAACTGAGGGCCAAAGGCATAAAGTGTCTTTTGCTGTGGCTGATGGGAAGCTGCCTCCTATTATTTTTTGTATTTTTGAGGAAGAGAGAGCAGTCTAGTTTATGCTATTGCATGAATTAAAATATATTTTAATTAATTCCGAACACCAGGGACTGTCAGCTTTAAGGATCTTATTTCATCGTGTTTTTCAGTAAATTGTTACCATGATTGGTTCTGCCGTAGGAGCCAAAATGAGCCCAGCCCTTATGTGTGTGAGGGCAATGAGAAGGAAGGGGTCAAAGTTACTGGCCTTTCCCCTCACATGGCTCACACAGAAGTAAAATAAATTTTCAGACTGTGCCTTCATCTTTTTCCTCCCTATAATGAAAAAGGAGGCAAAGAAACGTGTGGGAAAATAGTTTTGCTAACTTGAAGTATGCCAAATTCATGAGACCAATTGAATGATAAATTGTATATCCATATGGAACTTAGGATTCATCTTTCCAGACTTTTGTCTGCAACCAGAATATCCCAGAGAAGGGTGGAAGCTGGGGCTCGCAGATGTCCCCATGCTGACATGTTTCTGGAAGCATGGGCTGTGTAAGAACACGGAAGTATGTGATTAGGCAACAAACAGTGTTTTTCTGCTCCATGCTCATTACTGGAATCGGCCAGACTTGCATGTGCAGGGAAAGAAATAGAAAACAATTCTGTCCCGGAAAAGTCATTCCTTCCTTATGCGTGTGAATTTGGAAACCTATGACATGATTTATTGTTTCCTTAATGGAAATTAAAACTATCAAGTAGTTTATTACAAACATTTCTTACAGGCAGTAACATTAGAGGTGCAGAAGCAACTGCAAAGGATTATCAGTGGTCAGCCTATTCAGCCTTTGGGAACTACCTAAGCAAAATATGTTTTCATATGAACACATTGTCTCAAGGTTCACACCCTAAGGTTTCTGTTGAAAGTGCAGATATGTTTGATCAAAAACTTAGCAAGGCTGCCTTCCCATATCAAAACCATATTGGTCTCCATTAACCACATTCCCATCTGCTTTTTATTCCGTCCTTGGTTTTGTTCTGTCCTGTAAAGCTTTGGCTCGCCTTATATAATTTCCCAGGATTGTGTGTGAAGGAGTTTCTATTTATCATTGTTATTATTACCGCTGTTGTTAGGTACACTTTCTCAGGGATCGGGAACGCTAAGCAGGAGGTGGGAAGGAAATGGCAGAGTTGCTTTGCAACTCTTCCTACAGCAGAGTCTGTACTGTCTCTTCCCACCTCTTATCAAGAGATAGGATTCGGAAAGCTTATCACACCCCAGAGGAGATGTCTTGCGTGATGCATTGTTGCAAGCAGCTGCGCCGGGTTTTGTCTAGTGTACAAGTCACTGAAGGTTACCTTCCTCCCATGGCTTCTTATAGCAAAGCATTCATGTATAAACAGCTGACGAGAGAAATGGAAAAACTTTGGGAAAAGAAAACTGCAGCTGACTGTTTTATGATCACTCTGCAGAATCTCAGGTTGTTTGGCTGTAAAAAACTATTATTATTACTATTAAAGCATTTTCTGCTGAGATTTTTCTTTGCAACAATACTGCTTGTCGCTGCCACCACTTGCTGACGTGCAGGGAAGAGTCAAGGGCGCAGTGCAGTCCGTCTCTCTGCGATCTCCTGCACCCTTTTTGGCTCACTGGGACATGCAGGGGTGCAGCAAGGCACAGGACAGGCCTGGGGCCGCTCTGCGTAAATGCGGCTGGGCTTCAAATTAGCTTGGGGGTAGGGGGTAGGAGGCAGGGCGATCTGCTCCTGTTCCCCAGGTTAAATGGGGAGACGGTCCATTGTATTCCATTAAATTTACATGGGAAATATACCTAAAGAGCTCATACAACGCTTACCATTATGCAATTTTTGAAGTGAGAAACAGGTAATGTGAGTAGCAGAAAAATGTCAGGTAGGGCTTTAAAAGGGGTTGCTAATTCTTCAATCGTGTTTTAAATACATCTAAGTAACAAAACTCCTAAATGTATTGCTGCTAGTGAGGTCTCTAGTGCAGATGGTCTGAGATAGTCTCAAACGATCTTCCATCAGGAACACTTGCTAATTACTTTGCGTTGCTGTACTAAGCAGCAATTTCTTTGTTAGAAGAGCCTGAAAAAGTCTCCCTTTCCCAGTAAATAAGTGCTTCCAAACCATTCTCCAGATGGTAATAGGAGAAGAAAGGAATTAGGAAGCCCTGAGATACTGGCTAGTACATTTTGAGAAGAAACAAGACAGCATTATTTTTTCATTTCCAATATTGAAAATAAAAACTCGTGAGAGAAAATTATACGCTTAGACATTCAATGATAAGGGTATTCAAGTTAGGTTTTCATTCAGCTCAAGGACCATGCCAGAAATTGTTATAGTGCTTGTCAAAAGAAACAGTCGTGATTGTTTAGACAGAGTGATTGCCTTTGACCTTTCCTTTCCTAGTGAATAGTCTTCCTTCAGAAGCAAGCAGACTTCCTAGTGGTGGCAATTCTCCAAAATGGTATAGAAGTGCTTATTCATTAATGACATGAAATGACTATCATTGGAAAATTCATATTAGGTTGGATTTTTAAGTCAGTTCCAAAAAGCCCAATCCTGATTTCTTTCACTTAAAGGAACTGATGACTTGAATGAGAAAAAAAAGAGCAAATCCGTCTTAGCAGAGAACAATGCATCCATTTCATGGATACAGCCCTTAGTGCTGGATCTGTGTTCAAGGCAGGTGCGCTAAAAGGTATGTGCCATCACTCTGGTCTCCCAGCCAGGGGACCAGTCGGTGCGAGATGTGGTTCCTGTGCAGCCCTCTGTGCACAACACAGCCTTGTCCTCACACAGACTTGGGATGTAGTCAAGCGGCAGAATAGGAGCTGGATGATGGAAACCACTGCATACACAGACAACCTGCACATTGTGTGTTAGCAAGCCAAATACACCTATGTACTGCTGTCATTTTGTTTGGTTTTGAGGCCTCAGCTGGTTTTGGTGTTAAAACTAGTACAAATATCAAGAGAGGGCATGTCTGGCCAGTGTAGCTTGGATCTTGATGTATGGTGTATTAATAAACGTGGTGGAGCTAAAAGATGAAATATATGTGATTTGCACAGCCAAACCAAATGCTACCTTAGTCCAGCAGATGTAACTGCTGTTTGCATTATTCCAACGCCTAGAAGCCTTGTCACATTCCTACCTAGGGCATCGCTGAGCTACCTGCAATTCAAGCAACGGTGGACCACAGTGAGTCCAGGTTGACTTCACTGCCACTTCCTAAGTGTAACACAAGGTAAAATTTTGCCTGTGGGGGGAGGCAGCCCCTTCAGCAGAAGCTAGGTCAGACAGCTGTTCCTAGTCCTGCTCCTTCCCTGTTGCAAGTGGAGGGAGTAGCTAGCGCTGAGGGAATGTGCAACTGAATCCTGCTTTCACCCTGGAAATCTTGGCCACTGGATGTTCATGCGTTTCTGGCAGGTTTTGTTTGCTCCAGAGCTCAGAGGCCAGATTCGCATCTTTCTAGAGCTGTCTGATTCCTCAAAAAGATGTCCTCTCTGGCATATTCCCCAGATTTAAGCCTTCACTATTACTCTTAGCACTGACTTGCTGCAGTAGCACTAGCTCTTAATCGTTTCACTATCATTTGCTGTCGTGCACACTTAAATTTTCAGCACCCTATGGTGTATTCCCCACCACTGAGGAAACATCATTACAGGGATATATACCTCCCCTCTTGTGGGTTGCTGTGCCGCATCAGCAGTGGCAGGTCTTGATGTCTGCAACAATATGCCCACAAAGGCTTTGCAAACCTTTATTAATTGTTTCAGTGTATGAGAAAAACATAAATAAAGAGTATTGATTATTTCAGTCTTCTAAACTCATTATATCTGAGGATATTGGAAATGCTTTTAAGCCCAAGAGATTACGTAGGGCAAAGCTCCTTCTGTAATGCACTGGAAGATTACGGGAATATAGTTGTGGATATACTCACACAGGCACCTCGGTGGCGTTCCATACAATTGTGATGACTTATAACTCAAAGTGATACTTGCTTTACTGCCTCTCTCAGAAAGCTGCTGATGTTCTAAACTGTGTTATTTTGCCAAATTTATGTTGCTGATTCCAATGAAACATGGGCTTTCCTGATGTGAGACGTCTGCCTTGGTTGATGATGGTTTATGGAAACTACCAGCTAAGAAGTTGCGCTGTAGCTGTAGCGTAAGCGTGCGTAGCCCTGCACTCTGCAGAAAGGCATGCCAAACTACTCAGTGTTTATCAGTTCCCTATCTACGGGTAAGCTAGGAGAGCTGCTCTTCTTATCTTACCCAGCCCATGTTTCTGGAGCTGAAGGTCACAAATTCCAAAACGCTAGATCACAACGTGGTGCAAGCCCATGTTTGCGTCTGTGGCCTCTTACCAGTGGCATCTCGTGTTTAAACTGAATTCCTGTCAGCGTATATATGCTGCCTTGAAGCGAAAAACATTTTTGCCTCACGTAGGAAAGATATATACAGCAATTGAAACGTTACATGGTTACTTGCTGCTTCCCAGCTCCTGTGCTTTCCACCTTTTCCATGCCAGTTACATCGCAGCGACTGAGAAAGGTCCATTTAACAACTGTCATACACGACATTTATTATGGACTGCAGCTGTTGACAGTTATGCAACTGGGATGAAATTCATCCCCATAAAAAGCACTAGGATGAGGCCTGTGGCACCGCACAGACTTTGTCTAAATCCTCAAAATAGACTCAGGTAAAGCATGTGGCAACGAGGAGTCCAAGTGGATGACCGCAATCCGAGACATTCCAACCATGTTCTATAATATTTTTAAGGTACGATCCACCTACCCCAAGCAATTTCACTTCCCCATCTCTGGTCCTGTCTGGGTGCTTTAGCTAGGAAACGGCAAACGCAGCATGTTTCTTGTTTTGCTGTTTTCCCTCATAAAAACTTAGGAAATTGCACTTTTAAAATGCTGAGTTACAGCTTGTGTAGGCAGAATATGAACTTTGCACCATGATACGGTCTCTTATTTAAATTTACACTTGGTTTTTATGCAGCTTTGAAGAACATGTCACGCATTGTCCTCCCTCAGTCCAGTTTAGTGCAAAATTACTTCAATTCCCACTAGCTTCAGCAACTTGGAGGGTGTTTCTTTATGCTGAGATTTTGGCTGGGGCTTTGTGGAAACAGCAGTACAGGTATATGTCATGTAAGAGCAGATTTATGGTTGCACGTGAACTTTTTAGTGTTTTAACTTCATAATGTCCCCTTGCATTTGGGCTTTCCACAGTGTGTTAAGTAGAATAAATATGCATAATTGCAAGCACATCTCTTTCAGTTGCTTATGCAAACGCGAAGCTGGCACAAGTTAGCATCTGCCACTGGTACAACTGGGCCGGTGTGCGTGCTGTTTCCTGGGCACATATTTGGTGCCCCAGTCCTGCAGGGCACAGCATGCTCCCCCAAAATAGCTCACCTTATACCAGTTGAAGTCTGCCCATCTGGAGAAGTGTAACAGAGCAGTGTGTATCTGTGTGCTAGAGTAAATCTTTCATTAGGTTTGGAAAGGTCACATACGAGATTCAGTAACACTCTTAAAGCCAACAAAGCTGACCTGTAGGGCCAGTTCTTATTTTTACACGTTGGCTGAGGTTTTTCCCAAAACATTGCTATTCTAAGCATTTCAAAATCAGAGGCCACATTGATATTGATTATTGTTTGCATGCTTGTAGCAACAAGGACTGACTCTGTACTGAACTGGACAAACATGGGCAGTGTGAGAGCAGGCATGGGAAAACTTGGCAGTTCCTTATGGCAAGAGGCTGACTTGGATCCAAAACAGACATGGGTTTATAGCGTATTTTCTCTCTACCACAACTCTGTAACAGCATAGTAAGCACTGCTGTCATAGTGAATTCCTGCTGGGAGTCAGAAAGGAGCTGAAGCAGGAGAGACTCTGACATGTCCCCCCAGTCCTGCGTCTGCCAGGAAGTGTAGCGAGTACAAGCCCCCAAGACTCTGCCTCACAGAACTTTTATCCTAACACCCCTCCTGTCCCCCTGCGAGGAATGAAATTGGCTTTAGCGCCTGAGAAGTCCTGGATTTAGATCTCACAGGGCAGAAAGACACTGCTAGCCTAAAAAAATTTAAAATCTAAGAACAAAAAAACTTATCAAGGGCAATACAGGCACTGTACTCTCCTCCAGCTTCCAGCTCTACTCTCCCCCATCCTTAATTTCATTTTTGATTTTTACTTTATCTTTGTCTTTGCTTCACTAATAACATCATCCACTTGTCCTATGGTGAATACATCTTCATTAGTCTGAAGTGTGGTTCTGTGGATGGTGTATCTAGATTGCTACAGAATAAAATTAGAGCAAAATCACTGTTGCCCATTAATATCAATAGACTCTAAAATAGGTTTCTTTCATGCTTTCATGCTCTGTTTTTATTAGATGTTTAAGTCACTGTGTTCTTACTAAGATTAGAGGATGTTGCAACTAATGGAAATAAGCCATTGCAACAACTTTGACATTAATAGTCAGGAACTGCACATTTCATAAACCTGTTTTATGGGAGCCTGTAATTATACATTTGTAAGGAAACATGAGCTATGTACAGTTTCTATACTTTTCAATTTTCAGCCAGAAAATTCTAGTGTAGAAGCTAGATAATTTTCAAAGGGAAGAAGAGTATATTCTGTGCTATGTTGAATCAAGATACTGTGTTACACTGGAAGAGATAAACTGTATACCCAGAACATAATAACCTCTTCTTGCAAGTGAAACTGTTATTGAATAAAATGTGGGGGTGCAAGTTTTGCTGTTTTGCAGTGAAGAGCCTGATTGCTCCACAGAGAGAGAGATGTGAACATAGAAGTGATCAAGCTCATAAAATACAGCTGAGGTTATGATAGTTCTCCTCACCTTATCATGTGAAATTATATCAGGTCACTTTTAACCTTTGGTTAGGTTGTAGATAGGTCTTTATCAAGCCTGCACATGTGTGTAACAAATTAGACTTTAGCTTATTATCATTATCACTCCATCTGGCTTTGCTCAATTAGGTGTGCTGAGCACTTCTCAAATGGGATTAAGCATCTCATTTTTTGCTATCATAAATTCTCCAACAGCTGGGCCAGGAAGAGAGGACAGGGACCATTGCATGGGACAAGGTGCCGTCATCCTGCAGCTCACCAGGAAGGGACGCTGATGGTGCTGGGAAAGGCACACCAAAGCTGCTCATTTCCTGGAAGAGTCTTGGTACTGTGGAGCAAAAGTCGTGGGCTCACTGCCAAAAGAAAATATGGAAAAAAAAAAAAAGGAGCATTATCATATTGTCTTGAAGTCTGTAGCGGTCCAAAAGTTTGGAAGCTTGCAGGGTTATTTTGTGTCACCTGTCCTCTCTCATTCCCCAAGCTGTTTGCAGAAAGAAGTCTCTGACTTCCTTGCTTTTTGTTCACAATACTTGATTATTTCTAATTTCTTGTCTGTGAGAGGCCAAGGATTAGCACAGGATTTAGTGCTGCAAACTCAGGTCTCCCTGGTATGTGACTGCGGTGTTACACACATGTAATGACACGTTATTCTCATGGAAAGGCTCACAACAGGTTAAACTGTGAGGGGCAGGCCAGCTTTCAGAGAGCAAACTGACTTCGCACAGGCTGTTACCTGGGATGGCCATAGTGGGTCATTTCCCTCCCTCCTTGTACACCTGGCTCCAACCCCACTGCCTCGTTTGTCAGTTCTTGGCTAACCCTAGTGCCTGTCCTCCCACAGCTCACAACTCCCCTCTATCACAGCAAGAGAGTGAAGTTGTGTGATGAAAGGTGAAAACTCTCTCTTCCTCTCCAGAGGGGACTGAGCTGAGGCGCCACACTCATTCGCACCCCTGGCAAGGCTTGGCCTCTTGACAGGGTCACGAGCACCCTGTCACGCACCTTCTCCAACACTCAATGCTAGAATCCTGTGGCTGATCAAGTAAGCAACAGTTTTACTTCTCACTGTGCTGGATACCCTAGACTTTGTGGACAAGGTGATGGCCAGATCAGCGAACTTGCGTTTTGTGTCCCCCGACCTCTACCTTGGGTTTCAGTCCCTCCAATGAGATGGGAAAAGTTCTTAGCCAGGGGAGAGAGACAGCGTCCCTTCCCATCCACTGGAACGTTTCCCAACCTCCTGAACCTTCCCAGCCACCCATCCTCATTCTGGGCACGCAGTCAAGCTTTCCTGCTAAACTGGAGGTTATTGCTCCTGAGGATGAAGACAGTCTAAGTAATTTTTGTCCTTCTCTGTGGGAAGGCAAAACTCGAGTTCATCTACATTAGTGAGAAGCCCTGTGCTGCCTCTATGTAGAAAATACATCAGAAATACTAAGAAGGAAGCTAGGAAATTAACACATTAGAAATATTTAGAAGCAACAAGTGTATCAGTGAGTCTTCTTCTGCAACCCACTCTCTGAAGAAAAAAAAAGTCAGTGCTGTGCCCGACAAACAGACACACGGTGAAGTTACCCCCTGGATGGAGTGTGATGCTGGTCTTAAATCTTTATGTTCAGTACAGCATACTGCATAGGGGGTTGTGGGTGAGCCATTCTCCTTTCTGGGTAAGCTTCTCCCTTTTGGGGAGCCAGTGTGTCAAAAAAAGCTATTTCTTCCTTCCCTTCTTCCTAAAGTGTCAAGCAGCAGCACACTGGAGGAAACACTGTGATTAAACCAAAGAACCAATTCAATAATGTCTGGCCACGTTATTTGCTTGTATTTTCTGGCAGTCTCTGCTAGTGGTGTAGAACCCGGCATGGGAAGGGTTGACTTGCTGTCAGTCTGGCTAAAAACATCAGCTACCTACAGGCCAGTCTTGAGCTGATGGTTTGCACCACTGTGGTCACATTGCAGCAGCCCCCAGTTCCCTCCATCTTCCTGAGCTCTGAGGAGGCGAGTTAATCACAGTTTACCTCATGTTTTTCTGTTTGCATCCTTCTATCGGTTTTCCATGAGGATTTTATTTGTATCATCAATTTCTTCCACATATAAAGGAAGCACTGCCAACACATCCAGCTTCCAGAGGAACAGGAATACCCAGAGGAAGATTTCAAGCAATCTAAAAACACTGTGAAGAAGCAGCATTAAAAAAGTTAACATTTTTAAAGAGAATTACAGTAGGTGCTGCCCTTAAAATAAAACACAGTTAATCACTACTCAGCAACATTATGGTTTGAATTGCTTTTTAAACATCCAATCTCTGAAAGTTGGTATTTTTTCCCCTCAGAAAAAAAACATCTGAGGAACACTTGGTGTTTGGTGCATGTGATGTAAGAGATTAACAATACCTGAAGCCTAAACCTACGGCGATAGGGTGAACCGCAGCGGAGTGCCTTTTCCCTGTAGTAATTGTGTAATAGATATCTGCCTGCCTGCCTGCCTGCCTGCAACAGTTAATGTTCTGGAAGAGATTTCAGCATGCACCAAATGAAGCAATCGATTCAAGATTATGGGCATAATATCGCTGCCACAAAAATGAGTATATAAAAATAAATGTGGCATTGCTGAACAACCAAATCTTTTACTAAAGGCTTACATATCAAAACCCACAGTGAGCTATGTGTCTGTGAAAGCCCACAGTAAATATGGACAGTTTGCAGATGAGCACAAGAATTATACTCTAGGAAAAATGGTGACATTAAATCCTTTAAAATATGATGTAATAGTCTCCAGCAGAAGTAGACAAGTCAATAAACGGAAAATGTTTATTTTAGGGTTAGATGTAGCTCATTCACCTGATTATAAGTTTCCTGTGAACAGTTTAATTCATGGATTTGTGCAAACTGTGTCTTGCTAGTGAGTTGTTCATGGTGACTATTCACATATCAATATTGGAGTTGTGTGGCTGATCAAGCAAGCGACAGTTGTATTTCTTACCACCTTGGATGACCTTGTGGGCAAGGTGATGGCCTAACCAGTGGACTGGGATATTGTTACACTCAAGGAGACAGTAGAGGTTCAGAGATAGGAGAGAATATATGGCAAATTTTAGGAGACATATTTTTGATTCTAAGTACAAGTAGAATATTATATCTGTTCACTTGTAATTTAGAAATAACTTTTTCCATCCTTTTTTTTTTTTTTTTGATGGGGGGCGACACATCCTTTTCCCATTTTTAAAAATTAAAATACTTGTTTGTGCCTGGAAAAAGCAAGGGGATCGTGGCATTTCTGTTGCCCCACTGAGGAGCTGCAGAAGTGTCAAAGCCTCTTAACACTCTCTCTCCAGTGAAAAATGTCAGAAGCGTCATTTTGTGGCAAGGAGAAGAAGGAAATAATTTTTATCTTAGTGCCACATCCTCTAACCTTCCAGTTCCAATCTGATTTTTTTTTCCTGGTTTGAGGAGGACAGTAACGTTTGGCAGATGTAATTGAAGCTGAGGCAGTATCTTATGTTCCACTCACTTAGCTGAGACATTCTGCTTTACTCCACTACGATGCACTCCTGACAAGACAATAATTCTTGCCAGAAGAGATCAGATTGAGCCTGTAAGAGTTCAGATCTATGAAAAAGATCCTTCTCATGGAGTCAGAGTGCAATATGAAAACTCTTAGACTAAAACAATATAAAATAATTAAAATCTTGCAGAGAAGAAGATCCATGTTCCCTTGTTTGGAAAGGCAGAAAAGAAGCACATCTTCCTGTTTCCTATTTTTGTTTGGAGTTTTTTAAATGCTATAGTGATCTTAGATATTGCTCTACAGATTGGTAAAATAATAATAATAATAATAATAATAATAATAATAATAATGGTAGAAACACATTTAAATTTCCTTAGCTTCAGGCTCTGGAAGTCTCAAGCCAAAGCACTAAAGGTTTTATAATAAAATACAGAAAGGCCACATCTCTCCTGTGTGTTTTGCCTGGACAAGGCTGTCCTGGCTTCAATACAAAATGTTTGACTCTGGCTCTCAGATCTTTTAATCCAATTTAGAAATTATATCAGCTCTTGATACAGGCTGAGGATTTTGAAAATTCTCTGAAACAGCTGAAATAAATAAGTTTAAAAAAATCCTCATGCAGGACTGGCATTCATCTCCGCCAATATGGTTGCTTTTCTCACTCACATGGCTAAGGTTTCATCTTACTTAACTTTACATGTCACAAGCGTGGCTGTCTACCTCGGAGCTAGTTGTCTAGCCTCTTGTTTACAGTCAGTGGAGATAAACAAGCACTTCAAGAACACGATTCACCTAATCAATTTATACATCTGCCTTTGGAAGAGATGAAATGTGTCCTAGTTGCCTATATCTCACCACTGACTGTGAAGGAAGCGTAGATGAGTAGCACATATGCAAACCACCACGCCGTAGGTGACTGCAGCGGGATGGATCCCAGCCTAGGGGACTTGAAGGGCGAGTTGGCGTAACGCAGTAAGACTCTCCTTTGGCTGAGGCTGCAGGCAAGTGTCAGGGCTACCCCTGAAACTCCCCTTTCTCCAGGCATCCCGAAGCCTGCAGAGAAGATAATTTGCAGTGGCGCTAATTTCTCTGCAAGGTACTAGGTTCCAGACAATGGGAGTTTGGGCCCTAATGTGTCACCCTGTAGCCTAAGAACATGTTGGAAAGGCAACTTCTTGCCGTCATCTCTGTCTTGTGACGGTAGGTCCTTTTTTTGCAACGCTCAGAGCCATTTGAGCCTTCATTAGAAGGACCTCTCCTCAAAAACATCTGGTTTTCTTTTACTGCCTAATTTCCCTGGTTTTGATTGTGTGTTCCCACTGGGTATCAGAAAAATTCCAAGGCATCTGGTGACTTTAATGTTGGGTTTAAATTATTCTAATAATTTAAATTTGGGAGCCCTGCAGCATAGTTCTTGGATTAATCTGTTTGGGGGAGACGGGAGCTTCAGCTAAACACGTCTTAACCCTGCCTGGTGTTCACACAGTTTTCCTTCTTTCTTCAGATACTTCTAGGAAAACTTTTGATTACCCCACTTCATTTTCCAAATACCAGTTGCAAGGAGCTGCTTAAGCATGGAGATTAGAACAAAGAAAGGTAAGGAAAAGCAGAATATGTAGTTGACATAACTTATTGTTATACTTGCATTGTAAGGTGAATTACTGAAATTGTTGTCTTGTATGAAAGGGCTCTCTAACCAAAATATTCTCTGATAAGAGCTTGCTTTTTATGCTGTAACAGAAATCACCAGCCTGTAACGTCCTCCTATTGCTGCCTCAGCATTTGCTTGCTCCCCAGTATTCCACATTTCAATAAATTTATCTTTCTGGGAGGTGTTCAATACATATTCCACCTTGTGTTTTTGGAGGACAAACCACACTCAACCAAACAGCTTGGACAATGCTTTCTTGACTATGCATAGCATTGGAGTTTTGGTCTCTTATATGACCATGCACTCATTTTTTTCCTGAAAACATGGTCATCTCTACAGTAATTTGTATTTCTACTACAAGACCAAACCAAACGTGTATCAACTATTAAGTTTCCATTGTGCTGAACTTGTAAAATGCTTCCTATGATAGAAAACATCCATGCATTTCCAGTACATGAGGATAGGTGGAAATTTCCTTTTAGAGGGAAAATCTTACTGATTAATTTTTTAACAGCACAGACCCGAGGAAGTTTCTGCATGGCTGGCCAACCAGCCAACCTGCTCCTTCTTCCTTGCCTAGTCTAGAAAGAAAAGGGAAATTCCCTTGCATGAAGTAAGGTAGTCAACTGATCCTCTGGCAAAAACACAGAGGACAAATGTTTACCAGTGAATTTCCATTCCAGAAGTAGGAAGGAGAGTTTTCTACAAAAACCACAAGGGAAATCTCAATGTATTACACCAATGCAAGACTGAAAACTGGTCCTTTTTGATATGTGTTCTGAAGTATACCCTTGCCTGTATTTGCCTACATGGATATGAAAAGGAATAATAGAGACAAGAGGTAGCTTAACAACCAGTAAACAACCCTAAAGTGTAGTGGAGACACAGTCACCTCATTTACTTATGTCTGTTTGTATTATTTTCTTCAATAATAATGCGAAATAACCTAAATATCTACAATCTGAAAGAAACAGTAGATAATGTCATCCATGAACTGACCAAAATAACTGTGTAGATTAGATTTAGCTGAGAATACTTCTGAAACCAAAAGGGAAATACTTGAGATGAAAACAAATGTCTAACTGCAGGTTTTTGCAACCTTAAAAGAATCTGCCTTTTTGCACTGATTCATTGGTGTGTAAATACCTAAAGATATTTCTGATATAGTTTGACATGCAAAAGTTTTTATTAATTTTTTTTTTTTTTAATTAGGGTGTTAAGTCTCTTGTGTCATAATGAAACACAAATTTTGTGTTCAAATGTAAGCAGAGGGCACTGAAGAGTTTAGGGATCACTGTCAGGAGCCACAGCCAACTGACTGCACTGTGAAACTACAGAGGAATGCATAGATGTTCATACTGCAAGTGTAATACAGAGTTGGGAGATGTAGCGAGCAGGGTCATCTTATGCGAGTCCAGAATTCAGAAGCTATTTGCATGAGAAATTAGCGTCATTTATATTTTTAAAACCAAACCCATCTGAATTTAATCTCCTCTTCTATCAGCTCCCGTTTCCTTTGTCAAGGCAGCTTGGCAGGCAACCAGAGGCAAATGGATTTCCACATGACCTACTTTATCTGGCGAGACATATAAATAGTCTACTCCAAAATTTTGGAGAAATCATTTAAAACACTTTGGAACGCACTCATGAAAGAAGACAAAGTCAACGTCAGTCAGAGCATCTTGCACGTGCTCATGAAAGGAAGGTGGTGATGGACGAAGCCACTGTCAGAGGAGCCTGAACTCCAGCACAACAAACTGGAAGGCGACACGAGCACCGTGACCGTGCGTGTAGTCGTCACGTAGCAGGGCACGGCGTCACCCTGCCGGTCGAAGTGCATTTTATTCAGTGTTTTTTGCACTGCGTAGTTGGTCACGGTACCCGACCACAAGCGGGTGCTGTTTTGGGTGGCAATGGCTATGCAAGATTCGGAAATGGCAACACGCGTAACGGTGCAGTAGCTGGGCCTGAAGTGGTTTTGGTGCTGTAGGCAGTGATGAGGGATCCCTGCTGAGCTCCCTTCTCCAGCTGCTGTGCTGGGCAGATCCTATTCTTGGCCCACAGCAGCTGCCAGTTGCACACTCCTTTTAAAAAATGGGGAAAAACCCCCTCAGTAAACCAACCAGCTGCAAAATGGTTGAAGGACGTTGTTTCCTTGCTCCTAGCAAGGAAATAAAAAAAAGGTCTAAAGCAAGGGAATCTCGCCTGAAAAATAAGGTGGCAATTCCTCACGAGCACTGACTGTTTTGCAAAGCAGAAGAGGAAGATGGATCCGAGTGGGCACGATGAGAGCTCTACAACTTTTTAGGCCATCACTGATACACTGTCAGGGCAAAGAAAATCCTTTCTTCTCCAGGACTGGCCTTGTACAGAAACACAAAAGACCTCTGTAGTGCAATTAATTGAGCTCAAATGACCTTTATCTTCTGGGCTTCCTGAGTAACAGCAGGCTTGCAGAGAAATAACAAAGGGAGGGAGGAGGGTGGCGGTGTCCTGACGTTGGGTTACAGCAGTCCCGCAACAGCGACTACCCCGGGGGTATTCGATAGTCCCAAGCACAAGCCATATTGCGGGAGGATTTCAAAATGGGGCATGCTCGGTGTTGCTTAAACGTTCAGAACAAAACCATCGCAGGTGAACTAGCTGAAACATTCATTCTTGACAGAGGTCTTTGTGACTTGTATCCTAATTTCAGGAAATTACGCCCTAGCCTACTTTAAGGGAGTGTAGGGATTCTTCTACATGGAGAAACTGGCTGGTGTAGTAATTTCAGTGGTGCCCACTCACCTCTCTTCACAGACAGTTTTACAGCTGTAAATACACAGATGTTAAAAGTCAGACTTAAAAGTTGTGCTGCTTATGCATTTCATTAGCGTTCTTAATTGCTTTAGTTTACGCTAGTACAGGGTATCTAAATGATGAACTGCGGAGCACATAAGTCCACCGTTATTAATACTGTTGGTTTTGCTAGCTGCTCACTTACTTGGGAAGAAGGGTACAGCTACGTGCAGCACTCTCTCGAGACGATGAGTGAAAGCACCCGTGGAGCTGTGAATGGGTAACCCAAACGGTGGAGAGCAGAAAAGAAATCCACCGTCATGACGAGGAAGGGAGCAGTCCATTGGCCAGCACCTTAACTGCTCATCTGGGAATCTTTCCTTGCTGTAGTATATTTTCTTCAATTCAACAATCCAGTAAAAGATTTTTATGTCCGGTGTTGGAGTTTGTGATTAGGCTTAACAACAAGGTATTGTCTAAAAGGCAGGTTTTATTACTTACTGTTTATTGCTATTCTTGACATCCTTTTCCCTAATCTCCAATTGATCGCTACACAGCAGGGGTGAAACCCACGCACAAAATTTGTCTCTGGACAGCTGTTCTCAAGAAAATGAATTGACAAACGAATATATGACAAATATATGAAAACTAATGTGGGACTCCACGGTAATGCTGGTTTCAGCGTGTTTTAAAATACAAATGTAATGTTTTGAAATTTGACCTCAGGGACAATTTTGTGTCTTTGGAACAGAGTAGTTGTTTGGTTGGTGCCTCCATAGAGTCTGCTTAAGCCTAAAAACTCTGGCTTTCTTTGATTAGCCCTTAAGACATGGCTTAATTAATGGGATTTAAACAAACCATTGGATCCTGGCTACCCTAATGCCAATGGCATTTTTAGTACGTTCGCACTGATTTTACATGTTCTTGCTGTCACGATACTAAATTGTCTCCAGGTTTCTAAAGGAAACTGGAGAATTTTTTGGTCTTATGTGACATTTGGATAATCTCAAATGTTGAGAGTCATACACAATGGCATTAGTGGCTTGAACAAAAGAGCTACACTGAAAACCAGCTTGAAACCTAAACCTAACAGTACAATCTGAGTTCATGCTTAACTCACTGCACGCAGCACATCACTGTTCTACCCTTTCCAATATCCCCACTGAGGCAGCTGAAGTGATGACGTGCAGAAATGTGCGTGAGGATGGTTTGGATGCTAGGATTTGTGTACTTTTAGCGCTGATAAAGGCCAACATTCACCTTTTTTCTTTTTGCAGATGTTTTTGGCAAAACATCTTGCTCTTTGATGATCTTTAAGTGCTTAATGGCGCTTTACCTGTCATAAAGCTTCAAGGATTAATGGAAATTATTGTGAAAAGATTTATGGCGAAACTGATGCGCCGATTCTAGTGTCTCGAAGCTTTCACCTGTATTTTTGCCAGGTATTTCTGTAAACGCCCCTGTTAAAACGCTACAGCCGCTGCTTCCTAACTCTTTAATGCCACGTACCGTGAAGAAGGGCAGCACGGCAGCGCTGCCTTCACCCGCGGCACACTAGGGGGACTATTTCCCTGCGGTGGAAGGGCACCGGCGCTAACCACCGCCACGGCTGCCCGTGTCAGCAGCCGGCAGCTAGGTAATCTGTAAAAAAAAACCCAAACCCCACCGTATTTATTTGGAGATCTTTTCTGGCAGAGTGGACGAGACAGAGAGCACCAGCAGCGGAGATGTTGGATGTCTTTCCCTTTTAAGTGAATGGTGTTTGGGACTGCCCTGCGTATCACTCCCTGGTTTTTTGTAGCGGGGCTGCGGCTCTTTCCCGGGAAAGCGCAGCGGGGACCAGGCTCGCAGCCCACTTGGC
>NW_010234060.1:0-241 GCF_000690775.1 Eurypyga helias | reverse complement strand
GCGGTGGCCCCGCGCCCCACAAGCCCGCGCGGCCAGCCGCAACAGGATTGTTATTTCTTCATTTGTGGGTGGTTGTTTTGGTGGGTTTTCGGTAGGGACCGGTTCTGTGGAGCGGGAGGGCTGGGGGGTGCCTGCAGCGGGGGTGCCCCCGGGCGGGCGAGTGCTGATGGTTCCAGCGGAGACTGAAAGCCCTTCCAACGCTTCACCCATCGCGGCTTCTTACCCGGGAGGCGCCGCCACC
>NW_010234059.1:12215-17033 GCF_000690775.1 Eurypyga helias | reverse complement strand
TCCCACTACTCAGCACTTGGTTGTGTATTGGTCAGCGGGCAGTGAGCAACTGTATCCTAATTGTATTATATTGCATCATATGTTTTATTTTCTATTAATTATTTAGTAGTAGTAGTATTTGTATATATTAATTTTGATTTAATTAGTAAATAGTCCTTATCTCAATTTTATGAGCTTCCTTATTTCTTTTCCCTCCGATTCTTCCCCTCCACTGGAGGAGGGGAGGGGGCTTTGTGATAGCGGCTTCATGATATTTTTCTAGCTGGAGTTAAACCACAACAGTCCCTTCCAAACTAAATGAGCCTATGATACTATGATTTAACAGCATATCTTTCATTTAGGCTCCCATGAAAACCTGTTGGTTTTGAAGCACTTTGCCTTGAGTATGGAGGAACCAATGAGTCCTCAAAAAGTCAGAAATGCCGTGTTACCTCAACCTCTTTTCCAAGGCACCACACATAAGCATGAGGCTGAGAGCAGAAAATTATTGTACCCAAGAGACTGTCTGTAGAAAAAGCCATCTGTGCATTCTATGTAACTTATATCTGGAAAACAGTGCATGGAAATGTTCAAATGGGCACTATTTCGGGAAGCTGTAATCCTAGTTTAGTACCATAACCACTGAACTGTCTCCTGTTTCCCAGTCTTTCATTTATGTGCAGATTAAATAAAATTAATTCTCTGTGGAAGCTAATGGAAAACAATATTCTAATAAACATGTTGAAAGTGTGATAAAATTGGAATTCACAACAGGGACAACACAGTCAGGCTGCAGAAGACCATGTGGCTTCAGCTGGGGTTCATGTGAGGAGTCTTCTCTGCACATAAATGTCGTGCACTAGTTTTATGATTTCTGAGAATTTCTACCCCATCACACATCATCTGAGATACATTTGTTACTTGAGCTCACATTAAATAAGTCTTATTAAATACAAAGCATTAAATTGGGCCATATGTATGGTTCTGGCCTGTGCTACAAATTCTGTTAAGTGTAATACCAAGTTTGTTTCTAAATTTAACATCATAATTCCTTTCCGAAGTCCAAAGGAGCTCATGATCATCCACGTCCAGAAACAAAACTAGAAGCAGAAGCAAGAAGATCAATCCAAAAAGCACAGACTGCTTTTTCTCCATCTTCTCCAAGAATAAAAAGAATCCGGGAGATTGAGGTAACTTATTATCAATCAGAGAGATTGTGGGGTCAGTGTTCAATGGTTCAAGACACAGTGGAGACTATCTGGGCTTTGGGTCTGAATGGGAGCAGGCTTAACACCTCCATATTCTGCCTCCCCGTGATCAGGCCTAGAAGAAGCAGGGCTGCCCTAAGCATCCTGCTCTGCTCAGCACTATCATCCATCGCCAGCATCCCTCATCTGGAGCTTCTTTGGACCTGGTGGCAACAGGGGATTACATCTGTACCACTAAACAAAGCAGGGCTGGAGGGCAGGCTCAGTCACATCACTATTCACATGGACCCTGCCATGGATTTGGCCAGCACTAACTCGTGCTCACAGACAAAATGCCCTGGCAAGGGTCAGGAGGACAGCATGTGCAGGGACCATTCTCCAGCGGGATTTTGGACAAGGTTGCAGCAGGTCTGGGTCCCTTCTCTATACACAGCTGACTTTGAACCTACCTGTGCCTCTATGTGCTGTCATGCTACAAGCAATAAGAATCTCAAGCTGATGCTGTGAAAAACAGCCCTTGGTGGGCTGCAACACAGCCCTTGCACCATTTCACTTCAGGTGCAGAGATCACCCGAGGCCAGGATGTAGTGTGGGCACTGCCAGGCATGACTTTTGATCCGTGTTACCAACAACAGTCCTTGGCCTTATTGTGTTTAGCAACATGGACATAGCTTTAGAGCCCCAGCTCTTTCCTCTTTTAAACACAAGAGTTGTCTTTAGAAAAATTTCCTGCAAGTTCTTTGTTAGTGCTGCTTCAGAAATTAAATTATTCACAAAGAAATCTGGGAATAAAGTAATTGGATATTTAGTCTAATCAGTATTGACGCTGAAGGAGAAATTTAGAAGGTGTTAATTTGATTTAACGTATAGTATTGATTGCACCACCCCATGAGAAATTTGTAACAAATGAACACTTGAAAGCTGCGAAATATTTTTTGCACTAACTGAGCTCAGGGGGAAGATTCTTATATGTGTGTACACATACACACACACTCTCTCTATACTATTTTACTATAGAATACAACATATAACATTACCTATATGGCTATTATATACTGTGTATGGTATCCGAACAAAACTTGTCATTGACAAGGCAAATCCAGAAATCCTTACTCCTTCCTCCAGTCCCCCAGCCCTTACTTTAGAAAACCCAGTTACTTCAGTAGCAGTCCTGGACTGTTTTATTCACAGACTTAACGCCCATCAGAGAGAGAGAGATGCTGTCCTGCAGGGCAGCTGCCCCTGAGCAGGATTCGGCCACCTGCAGACTCAAGGGCTGGGAGGGCACCCACAGATGCAGGAGGCACAGGCCCACCCTTGGAGAGACAGTGGGAGATTGTGTTTTCTCCACATTGACATATGTTCCGAGGTCCTCCACTGGCACGGAGGAGGTGTTGCAGAAAAGCAAAGGCACCATCCACCTGTATTCATCCCACCCTGGGTTTTGCCAGGGTTGATAAGGGGAAGGTGCATCACCTCTTTCTGGTGTGCGCCACTTGCTCCCTGGGTCTGCGGGAGGGCTTACTTAGAGAATCACTGATGTTAAACCATCAGCTCTGCTGGGTGTGGAAACACTTGTGAAAGCATCTACAGAGATCCTGCAGACTGCCGCATGCCCGATGGAGGGATCCGGGGACAGCAGTGTGGGCTGTCTCCAGTGATCTTCCTTGCAAAGGCTGTGTTACGCGCAACAGTACAGCAACTGTCTTCATATGTAGGTCGTCTTTTGATGTGCTAGAGGTGGTGCATTCTCCCCAGCCTGGTGGTTGGCATAGTAATCAGCGACCTTCAGCTACAGACAAAAGGAATAATTAGGCTGGGTAGGGACAGACTTCTTAAATGGATGACATGGGGAAGCAAGGGGGTCCAGGACCCCAAGAAGCAGATTAAAAGAGTGAACAGAGAAAGTTAAACCCATTTGAATGGAATATGAATTTGGGACCTGCAACTATTTCTACTGGAAATACTCAGGAGGACATGAAAACACAGACCTCGGGAGTGGCTCTCATGGAGACACACTGAATTGGGATGGGCCAGTCAAAAAGTACAGGATGACCTTTTGACACAAGAACCCAGGAACATGAGCAGAAGAAAAAGCAGTTGAGCCACTGTGTAAATCTCTAACAGATATAGAAATAATGATTTTCATATCACTGGGTTAATTCTGTCCCTATGAACACTAAAATACTCCTCACCTAGGAAACACTACTCAGCCACGTGGCGTTTTTCTTTTATACCTGAGCCTACTGGTCTTACTGAGGTCAAGTTCCCTCTAGGCATGTCTTCGTCTTTCCCTTCCTACAACATCTTCTAGTGTTTTCACTTTGAATTGTGTGGGAATAGGAACAGATCAAAGGCCTCATAAACATCTAATTGTAGAGCCTACTCTGTGGCTCATCTGACTCTGTGCAGTCAGAGTGATATCATTTATCCTCAGCTAGATTTCCATTTCATGGCTCTCTGGCAGTTTTTTCTTGGGAATAATCCATCATATTTGTGTTCTGCCAAGACCAGCTGCCATACAACTAATTTAGGAGTGTAATTTGACACGCAGAACCTGTATTGCTGAATCTGAAAAGATTAAATTTTAATGTGCTCACAAGAGTCCAGGGAGGAGAACTTTAGAAAAATATATGAATCCAAAATAGAGCAAGTGATACATAGGATGTTTTCTCTATGGTGTCAGCGGGTCTTTAGCTGAAGGTGGGCTGGTGCTACATCAGGTTGTTGGAATTTCTTCTCATGGTGGGTGAAGAACAGCTGAAAGGAGATTTGCTGCTCTGGCAGTCAGCAAAATCACTATAATTAAATGGATGCAAAAGCAGAATTACAAAGAAGAGAGACTGTAAGTACTCATCAGAAATGAGAGCACAGAATGAGTGTTCTGAAAGGAATTAAAGTTTGCAAAATTATAATCCAATAATTAGGGCAATTAAAGAAGTTGTGAAATATCCAGAACAAAAGACCCAGAAGAATAATTCTTGTGTGCTGCTCCCTCCCTGAATTAAATTTCTGTTTGTGGGGTAAAAAAAAGTAAAGATAGGAAGATTTATTAGTTAGACATAGAAGTAGAGTCTTGAAAAGCTGAAGCATAATATTATTGTAGTGAAAAGTTCACTTCAAAACAATCAGTTTTTAAAAGTCATACTTAGCTTTTCTGAACTCTATAGAAAAAAAAATTCTGTGATGTCAAATGTATTAGCATAATTTCATTTTCAGGTGCTTCTTCAGTATATGCTGCCAGCAGGCCCTGAGGGCTGTGAATCCAAGGGCTAACAAATCTTTCAGTGTAAAACAGGCTTTGGGCAAAAACTGGTGAAACAAACCCAGACCTGTGATCTGGGCTTTGCCCCTAAAGCCCACTGGAGGCTCTGCTACAGCATCTGCTTCATTATCTGTACTAATTGAATGCATTTGTGAGGGTCTCATACAGGTTGGGTTTTATTTCATGCTGCTAGCCTACACCTTGTTTCACTAAACCATGCCTTGCTCTCCCAAGACTCTGACAGGTGCAATGGCGACACGGGAGGCTTTGCCTTTGCTTCTTTCCAATCCAGACGCTTACATGCTACCTGCTGATTTTGGGGGACATTTAAGCAAAACCGCCCAGGAGCCAACACTGGGCAGTTGC
>NW_010234059.1:0-12184 GCF_000690775.1 Eurypyga helias | reverse complement strand
CTGTGTTGTTGGTGCGCCCCCCCGCCATACCCAAGGGCAGCTGGGGAGGACGGGGGCTCCGAAGAGGCACCAACCTGGAGCAGAAGCCCAGCCTTCAGGAGGACCCCGAGCACCAGGAGGCCTTGCAGCGGCCCTGCCATCCCCACGGCCAACCCGCCCTGTGCAACCCCTTCCCCTCAGCAATGTGCTCGCCCCAGCACCCAGCACGTTCTGCTTGTGACAAAGGGCGGCCATGAGCCCTTCAGGCCTATCGCTGGCCCTCCAGGGGATGAATCCTGTGAGGAGAAATCCCCCCCGGCTTACAGCAATGGCTGCCTCCCTCCACCACCCTACGCTGCTCCTCAGGGAGGACCCTGCCCCACAGCGAGCGGGGCACACGGCCACTGCCAGCTCCCGCCGCCTCTGAGGGGAGGCAAAGGAGACAGGGGTGAAGGAGGGCGCCGTATGGGTCTCAACTACTGCAACAATGACATGGTTTTTAACCTCTACCCATTACGGTGACCAGGTTTAAAAGTCCTCTCTCCCCCCTCCTCTGGCAATGGACCTAATTCTCCATCCCTGTGGCAACAGGGATGTGAAAGTGCTACCATGCCAATTCCCTCTTCAGCTCCTCTTGCAGGCCTCAGGTGGAGCTTTCACACCTGAAGTCTTGCCTTTGTTCTTTTTTTTTTAAACTGTTGTATTTTCCCCCACTATTTCACTGTTCTAATAAAAGGCATCAGCTCTTCTTACAGACTACCTTGCTGCCATTCTGGTTTGGTAGCACTTCAGTCACCCCCGACACTCATTTTGTTCAAGCCTGGTGGGACTGTGTAAGGTAGAGATGGATGACCTCAAGGACCACAACTGGCATGCGTGACCCTCTGCACTATTCCAGCTTCTTCAGGCAGTGATTTAAGTCCCTCCACTACACCAGCCCTGCAAATATATTTTATACAATCATCACAGAATGGGTTGGGTTGGAAGGGTCCTCCAGAAGTCCAACCTCCCTGCCATGGGCAGGGACATCCTTCACTAAACCAGGTTTCTCAAAGCCCCATCCAACTGCATTCTGTCTTATAAGCCCCCTACATATATTGAAAAGCTGCAATAAGGTCTCCCTGGAGCCTTCTCTTCTCCAGGCTGAACAAGCCCAACTCTCTCAGCCTGTCCCCATAGCAGAGGTGCTCCAGCCCTCTGAGCAGCTTTGTGGCCTCCTCTGGACTCGCTCCAACTGGTCTATATCCTTCTGATATTGAGGGCTCCACAGCTGGACGCAGCACTCCAGGAGGGGTCTCACCAGAGCAGAGCAGAGGGGCAGAATCCCCTCCCTCGACCTGCTGGCCACACTTCTCTGGATACAGCCCAGGATACGGTTGGCTTTCTGGGCTGCCAGCGCACCCTGCCGGCTCATGTCCAGTTTTCATCCACCAGTATCCCTAAATCCTTCTCTGCAGGGCTGAACCCAGTTTAATACATGTATATATTCAAGGTACCTTGCTGCTTTCTCCAACTACCTTTAATTTCTTTCATTGCAGACTGTAACGAATCCTCCAGCACGCTTTCTATACACTGCCCCCTTCTCCCATCACTACTGTAAGCTGTATTTCACCAGGAACTCTCAGTTCCCTACGTTTGTTTAAAAAAGTAGGGTACCAAATATGAATTTTCTTGCCTGAATTTAGTGGCCAGCTCAGAGGCCTTTGGCAAAGATTTCTTTATGTTTTCCCATAATTCGCATCTGCAGGACTTTCCTTGATGACTGGCCTCTGCTGCTCTCTGGACTGGGTTTCAGGGGCCACCGGCCCTCACCTCGCAGAGGGAGGCACTGATGCACATCCCCACTCTGCCACTGCTGCAAGGAAGAGCTGGGAGATGTCATGTCTGGAGCCACATTTCATGGCTGGTTCCTTCAACAAACACGAACGTAGAGAGCCTCAGCTCCATGGGCTGCCCAGCTGGCAGTCCTAACCATGCTGTGTCCTGCCTGTGGAGCAAGCTGTGCCCCAGTGGTCCAAGGCAAAATAAACTTTTTATTGGGATGAGTCTGGGAGGACAGTATTATGAAACAAGTGACAATAAAAACTTCACAGTACCTCAGACTGCGGTATATCTTGTGTCCATCACATAGGTTCAGTCTTATCATTCACCTTTTTTTTTTTCTTTTTCTTGTTTTTGCCTTTTTAGATTCCCTCTGTTTTTTAAAAGACTTCAGATTATATTAGTTACTAGGGAAACCACCGTCATCGCGAAGGGTGGAGTTCAGAGACATTTACGAGACAGGAAAAATTTTATCTATAAAGAGTTTCAAAATTATTATTGCAATTTGTGAAATAGGGGATGTGTAGCGATTTGTTTTATGTGGAAAAAATCTAAATGCAGATCACAAAATGACAGTCGATTGTTGTACGTGAAGGCCAGTCCACCAAGCTTTTATTTATTGTGTGAGTTACTCCCATGCTAATACCAAACTTTGTGTGTTTTATGATGATTCTTCAGATCAGTAACTCACAGAAGGCAACTTTAATCAAGGGTAATAACAACCTCTTAAGACAGAAAAAGGGAAATCAATAGGAGCTGTAAGAATTTGTGCTTTGGGAGGTGAGCTGCAGGACCAGGGACAGACAGGTCCCCTGGGGCTGCATGTCCCATAGCTGAGATTCCTCTCTGGACTGCCAAACCGGTTGCACCGGCAAGGGACCATGAAGGGCATGGACCCTGCCTGCTGCCATCCTGTTCTGTCTCATCTCGTCTCTCCTCTGAATTCCTTACCTCTCCACTGCACCACTGCCAGCATTGCCTTTGGGCAATGGTACCATACAGATGTGTGGCTGGGCAGCTCCTCGGACATTGTTCTGCACCAAAGTACCATCAGTTCCCTTTACACTCACCAATCCTTTCCTCTTTTTTTAAAAAAATTCCAGCAAAGGGGATTTAATAACCAACCCCACAACTTGTTCCATGGCTTCACTGTTCCAATCCCCAATCCCAATCCCATTTTTTTCCTCATGTCTGACATTCTTTCCCACAGACGAACCATTTCAAGTCTTTGAAGATGGGTAGCATCCAGTTACTGAGTTTCACAGGTTTCCTAAAGGACTGTTTCTACCAAACATCTCTTCCTGCCTGAGAAGCAGGAAGCTTTTTATTGGTTGGTTGTCTGAATAAAAAGTTTTCCAAAACAAAACTTATTCCTGTGAATACAGCTCTACTCAGCATTTACCTGCCACACAGAGCCGTGCCTTCTTGCGGCTCCCATGCTTGTAATCCTGTGCACCCAGGGCTGTCCCCCAGTCTGGGGGACCCCCAGCCCACATTCCTGCAGCATCCATCGCACCCAGTAATGTTTCCGAGAGGAACACATTTCAGGCCCAAGGAGGACAGGTTATTCCTTTTTAAAAAGGAGGAGACTAAGACTTCATGATTTTTTCTGAGGTTAAACGCACAAAGGCTTTCCAGATTTACAAGCTGCCGGGGTCAATTTAACCTTTCCATGTTCTGGCAGTGACTTCTCTGCTGGCAGCAACTCCCTCTGCTTTCGGCACAATCGGCACAGTGGGTCAACACAGTGCCAAATTTATATCCATTTGGCTTAAAATATGAAGATACCTATTCCAGCTCTGACCTTTGCAAAAAATGACTTTTCGCAACATAGTTGGGATATGTGAAAAGAAACTTATATATGCCACTGCCTTAAGTCTCTTTTAACCTGCACTAAGGTATTGTGCCCCTTTGGGCAGTGATAAGAATCAGAGGTGAAAGACGGCACTAGATGCATTACACTCTGCAATTTTAAGAAAATACACTAAACATGCAGGTTTTTCCAGGTAGCTTCATGAGGAAACACCACTGGATATGCGAGGATTCACCCACAGGAAACTCTGTAACCTTATTCTCTGCTACAGAAAATGGTTTTCTGCAAGGCACAGCTGCAGTAAAATATTAGGAAGGCAGCAGAGACGCAAGGAGGTCAGGATGTGGATGATTACACAGGCAAAATGTTTTGTTCTGGCTTATCGCTGTTTTGGATGGCTGTAGCTCCTGCCAAATCTTATGCAAATATCCCTACATGGCGTGGATGGTCTACACTAGCTGCTTTCCCATGGTCTTAGCTCTGAAAGCACTGGCCTCAATATTTAAGTGGTACTTTTTGGGGAGTCACCCCTGCGTTTGCTCTGGAGCAAATATTTTTATATATAAGGGGTCTTCTGAGGCCATCAGAGAACCACAGCAATGTTGCTCAGAACGATACATTAGCCAGGCTGTATCTTACGGAAACACAGCTTTTGGGGGTGGAGGGTGGGGGGACTTGGCTCATGAAGCATTTAAAGGTGAAATCTAGACATATATGGCAACCCCATATACAGCAACGCCCCCCATGGCAGGAGGGTTGGAACTAGATGATCTTCAAGGTCCCTTCCAACCCAAACCATTCTATGATTCTATATA
Source organism: Eurypyga helias (assembly GCF_000690775.1). NCBI lineage: Eukaryota > Metazoa > Chordata > Aves > Eurypygiformes > Eurypygidae > Eurypyga > Eurypyga helias. The sequence continues at coordinate 7,756 of NW_010234059.1, read as the reverse complement.
ATGAGAAGGAGCTATCTTAATAATACAAGGCAGTAGTTGGACACCTCCATTTTACAGGATTGCAGCGTTGGTGGATAAGGGAAGAGCAACTGGCATCATCTACCTGGACTTGTGCAAAGCATTCAACATTGTCCCGCACGACATCCTTGGAGATTGGAGAGACATGGATTTGACAGGCGGACCACTTAGTGGATAAGGAATTAGCCAAATGGTCACACTGAGAGTTGCTGTCAACAGCTCGATGTCCAAGTGGAGACCAGGGATGAGTGACGTTCCTTAAGGGTCAGGATTGGGACCAGTGCTGTTCAACATCTTTGTCAGTGACAAACGGTGGTTAGCCAACCTGATAGCCTTTTACAATGAGGTGAGTTTCTTGGTGGATGAGAGGAGGGCAGTGGATGTTTTTCATCTCAACTTTAACCATTTTTCTCAGCAGTGTATCCATAACGTCCTCACAGACAAGCTGATGAAGAATGGGTTTGCTAAGTGGACAGTGAGGTGGACCAAAAACTCAGCTATTCTGTGTATCTGGGAATACTTAGGATCAGCCACAGCTGTCCTTATACCAGACAGTTGCATTCTCCAGATGCTTCTGCTTGAATTAGCTGTGTGCCGTGTGGCACAAGTGGAAAGTCATCCAAAGGCCTGACATAGTAGGAACACCCTGGGGCAGGAGGACACAGCCTTTGTGGCCCTGCAGACAGCAGCATCTGAATGCCACAAGCATCCTTTGCTCTCCTTGTTGGATTATTTGGTATCTCTGAGCAATGCATCCTGCGGGCAGGGAGGTGAGTTGGTGGCATCCCCACCTTACGCTGGACTCACAGCAATGAGTAAGGGCTGCCATGTGAGCAGCTGCGACCGACCTAATGTCTGTGGGTAGTATAAGCACCAGGAATTGTGAAAAGCTGCTTGCCAAACATCCAGATTTCCTCTCCTGTGATGAAGGGTTGCAAGAATTGGGCTTGTTCAGCCTGGAGAAGAGAAGGCTCCAGGGAGACCTTATTGCAGCCTTCCAGTACCTGAAGGGGCTACAAGGAAGCTGGGGGGGACTTTTTACAAGGGCCTGTAGTGACAGGACAAGGGGTAATAGGCTTAAATTGAAATGGGGAGGTTTAGATTAGATATCAGGAAGAAATTCTTCACAGAGAGGGTGGTGAGGCACCGGCACAGGTTGCCCAGAGAAGCTGTGGATGCCCCATCCCTGGAAGTGTTCAAGGCCAGGCTGGATGAGGCTTTGAGCAACCTGGTCTAGTGGAAGGTGTCCCTGCCCATGGCAGGGGGGGTGGGACTAGATGGGCTTTTAGGTCCCTTCCAACCCAAACCATTCTGTGATTCTATGATTCTATGCTCAAGCCACAGCAAAGACAGGAGGAAAACATGATCTTCAGGCAGCCGGCAATGGCCCTGAGAGAGCAGTATCCCTGTAGGCAGGGCCCTCCAAGCTGACAGCAAAGACAGCAATGCATTTCAGGGGGGAGAAGGGATGGTTCACGTTCATTGCCTTTGGATTTCCCTGATTCCCCTCAGAGAGGAATGGGATTCCCTGTCTGAGAGGCCAGGGATCGTAGGATGGTACACGTGTAGATGGCATGACTGGAGACCCACTGACACCTGTGCTCAGAGGAAAGTCTGGGGGCAGGAGGAGGGCAGGAGAAAAAAGAATGAATGTCTGGCCTTGGGGTGGGTGAAAAACAGGATGAACGAACAGACCCCGGCTAAAGTGAATTAAAATAAAAAGTAAATTGATACTGTCTTGCTCATCAATCCTTACTGGTCTTTGTATGAGCTAAAGAGGAAATTTTGGGCCAGACTGTAACACTGCCTCGATCTTACCACACTTTTATGTACTAAATCATTCCACCAAGAAGGACTGAACTTCCCAGAGGCTCCACTTACCTGCCAGGAGCCACCCCTGGAGAAAGGAAAACCCAAAGCTGTTTATCTTCATACAGATGCGTTAAGGAAAGCACCAGCCGTGTGCAGGCAGGGGCATGCTGTCTGCACTGTGGGGGCTGCATCTCACCTTCTCTCCCACCCTGTGCAGCCCAGGGTGGGCAGGGGGTCCCTCTGCCATGGAGGCAGTGACCCAGAGGAGAGCCTCAGCCAGCGCAGCAGCAGGTATGGCTGCTCCCTGCAGATGGGAGATGCATGGCGGAACGCAGGACCACCTGCACAGACCACTATCATGCCGCCACAATTGCAGGCACTGGCAGATGAGTGCAGTGAGACACACGGAGCTCACCTGAGGAGCATCCCCCAGCAGGCTAGCGGGCTGCCTGTAACCTGCTCTCCCCTCCTCCTGGCCAACGGCACAACCCACCACTAGGAATGGGCAGAGGGAGGTTTTTCCCTCCAGTTGAAGTGAGGTATGTTCTGGTTTTATTTTGATTTTATAGCTCATTAGTTAATAACAGGGTTCTGGTGTGACTTGACAAGCTCTAACTTAAGCGCTCAGCAAGGCACTCACTGAGTCCTTCATTGCAACCGCACTAAAACCCTGGCCACACGCCAGCCTCCTCTCGCAAACTCCCAGAAAACACTCCTTCAAAGATAACTATCATCTCATGGGCAGCCTCACCCTGCTCCCTCCCAGTGCCTTGTGGAGCCTTTTGTGAGCAGAGGAGGTTAGGCTGACTTGGTCCAATTACCACGCTAACTCACAGCGTGTTAACGCACAGCAGCACCGCCAGCCAGCAGCACTGCTGAACGACCGTGAGGAGGACAGGTTTATCTTCAGCCAGACGAAACCATTCACCGTAACCACGATGTGCATGAGAAGCCCGTCGTGGCTGCGAGCCCCCTCCAGCACCCACAGCCCTGGCTGCAGCGGGGACAGAGCGTTACAGCCAGGGCTGCTCGGTGAGGCCGCAGACTCTCCATGCAGGGGACATGAGGCAGCTGGCTGTCAACAGAGAGCACTCAGCCTCCTCTCCAGCCTGTCCTTCTGCATTCCCTGATCTTGCCTGTCCCCATGGTAAAGCGTGTGATATGCTCTTTCCCGTAACACTAATGCTTTCTCGAAAGGTCCCTCCCAAGCACCAAGGCAGTGCTTCGGTATTTTTAAATGGTTGGTCTCTCGGAAGCCTTATTCCAGTAAGCAAACAAAACCTCATTATGCAGCAAGAAGCTTAAAGTTTTTCTGAGTAGATCCTTTTAACACTGTCAGTGGGTCATTCTTGGCCACCCACACCCCCCAGGGAGCATATGGCTACTCTCCTCCAAGCCTGATTGCCGCTTCATCCTGGGAATATGGTGTCCCAAACTCCAAAAAGCCTCTCTGCTCCCTCCTGTCATGGCACAGAGTGAATCAGTGCTATTCCACACTTACTCCTGGAGGTTAATTTCACTTAAAAACACTCATTCGGAACTTCTACCTAATTGATTAAAACCATGGTCTTACATGGCAGAAATTGTGAAAGTGGCGCTTGGCTTTCTCTGTCACTCTTCCTCACAAATTCTTTGGGGTCTAATAATGGAAGAGTGTAAAAAACTATTAAAGTACTACAAAGATAATTTGTGATGATATAAAACCAGAAAATAGACATCATACAGCAGGCTGTCTCTCCATGGAGATACTAGCAGTGTCTTTTTCCACCCACATTTCGCCTACATTCATCGAACTCATCAGAAGTTGGTATAATTCAATCTTTGGTCCCTCAGTCAAATTTATTTGGAAACTGGTCAGCAAGTTCTAGAGTTAGTGGTGGAAACCATCAGGCTGACAAGATTACTGCTTAATATTTCATTTCGTTAGGGAACTGGCTAAAAATCAACCTACAGCAGCCACAGGGCTTGGAATCCAGGCAGGTTTTGATGCCAGTTCACTGGAGGGTGAGGGCAGCACAGGCGTATTTGCTGCTGCAGGTAGTTGTTGTTATCCAGGTAAACTATATAACATGGTGTTTTTGTCATCAGAGTAGTCTCTTGATCTCCATGATGACTATAACTTTACCAGATGTCATCCCATTCTAGTCCTGTGGACAAATGCAGATTTATAGCAAGGGAGTAGAAGTCTTGGTTTACCTTCTCCTGACTGTGCAGACTGGCTGCGTGTTCTTATTATGCAGAGACTTGTGGGAACTTGGAACTAATTCTGTGGAGCTCAGTTCCTACACGTGATCAGCTCCACCTGGGTAACCACAACATAACTCTTCCTCTGATTTGGAAACAAAAGCCTTTCTCTGGCTCTTGCGCAGACAAGGAACCAAGCCTGCTCCCAGGCCTGGGCTTCAGGAAAGCCTCAGAGCAAAATGAGAGAAAGCTGAAGCTCACAAACATCTTCGTGCAGGCCAAGCTCACTTTGATGTGAAACGTGGGTGGTTTGGGCACAGCTACAGTTAGGATTGCCTGGCCAAGTTCTCCATCATCAACCCCAAACGCCTCATGATGAAGACAAACAGCCAGTGCCAGGGAGACGGGCCAGCCAGCATCCTCCCGAGAAGGGCCCAGACTCCGGCACAGCAAGAGCAAGCCCCACCGTTTGGGCTGTCCCCACAACACGCACCGCTCCGTCCGCAGGGCAAGTAGCATCACCGCGCTTCAGCCCACCCTGCCTTTAGCCATACAGACGCTGCCCAAACCAGCAGGCATGCTCTGCACATTTCTGAAACACAAGGGCTCCTGAAAAACTGCAGGCTCCTACTTTTATCCACATTTTCAGCTCCTCATCACTCTAATACCTCTGTATTTCAGTAGCCCTGACGTGCTACACCAGGGCAAAGAGCACTAAATTGACAGAGAGCACTAACTCTCTGAGATCTTTTGGAAAACCGTGACTCAGGCTTGACTGTAAAACCGGGGTACCAGTCATCTTTTTTCCTGCTCCAACCTTGTTTAGGTTACAATTGTTTTATAGCAAACCATCTTCCAGGCCTGATGAGAAGCAGAAATGCAATTTTAGCATAAGATGATTGGGAATGCTGCTGTGCTGAAGCTCAGTGACCACCAGCTGATCAACAATGCACCCCAATCGTCATTTTTTTTTATCCCTGTGAACAACAGTAACTACATGCTGACGATACGCTGTATGATTTCAGTCCCAGGAAAGACTCTAGAGTCCCTCGAGAGGAAAGAAGACAAACTTGATTAACTGCGTTGCACATACCCAGTCAAATATTCCTCTTATCATCAGATTAGTTTTTGTGGTAGTTTTTCAGGTTCTACAGACTTTGGTGGGGTTTTATGTGAAATGTTTAAAAAGACACACTTCTTAAAGAGGAAGCAGGTTCCAAACAAAATTGCTGGCAACTGTTTTGTCGGCTGCAATGAAAGTTAAAGTGCTCCCCCCCCTACCCTCACCCCATCCTTCCCACTTTATTTCCACTGGGAAATGCAGCTGACTTTAATAACTGCAAATTTGTATTTCCCAGATTTTACTTTCCAGCTCACCATCTGTCTAGACACCGTCAGTTACTGGTATGTGTACTCAAGGTGAGTTGAAGGGTACTCAATACTTCCCTCTCCACGGGATTAAATTTCCAGGCGGCACCGAACCAACCCACTATATTCACGTTTTGTCATTTAAGGCAGATGCCACATCCAAAACAAATTGAAGACCTTTTCATTGATTTTTACTGAAAGCAAAGGGTTGTGGAAAGTACCCTGAATTGCAAAGGTCTTCTTGAAGGTTGTATAGTAGGAACAATGTTTTCCTTGGGTACCCCTGCCACGCCCCAAAAAAATTAGTGAGGTGTGGGAAGAAGGATTCATCTGAAGTAAACTGTAAGTTAACACTCACTTACTATAAAGAGAAAATGGAAAAGCTTTTGAGGAGCAATCAGACTGATGACACCCATCCCTACATTAATCTGTACAGAGAATGATTAGGCTGTGCTGGAAAAAGAATAATTAAGTTTAGCTTAAATGCAGTTTCCCCTAAGTAGCTTCTAGTGCAGCTGACCCTTTCCATGCACATGGGGTGCGGGCACAGCTCAGCAACCCCCAGCACACGCAGAGCCAGCTCTGCAGGCTGTGGGGCGGACACCACGTAGCCCACGACCCAGCAGTTTCATTCTGCACACTGTATCTGACACAGGGGCAAAAAAAGATTAAGCTCTGTCTACGGTTTGATCTCCTGCATTGCTGCTCTCGGAGAGGAAGCCGCAGCCATTGGGATATATCAGCTAGGAAAAAAAAAAAACCCCATCAAACCCGTGATACATACACTTCTAATGAAAACTGATTGCAAGTGATTATTACTTTTGCACGTTTATCAAATTCCCTTTATCATGTGAAGAGATTTGTGCCTTTTCCTCTGCACCAAGCCACTGAATCCCATTCCCCACCAGCCTTGAGGTGTCTGCTCCCCCAGTCTTAAAAGCAAACTCAGCTGCTTGCGTGACCACAGTTCAATTCCAGAGTCAAGGACACTGGGCTTTAGGGAAAAGAGGAGAAAAAGGACTAATATTTTGTACCTTTTACTTTTTTCTTCAAATGTGCAGCCGAGAGCTGATAAAAATTAACATCCCTATAAAAGTATCTTAGTTGGCCAACCCAGGTTAATAACCACTCAAGTGTGAAGTACCAGACCTAAACCCAGTTTCTTGGCAGTGTAGGAAGGAGGTTCCTGAACTCCCCTTGCAGTGAGACCTGCAGAAAGGATTGATCCTGTTTGCTTCCCAAAGATAGCCGATGATGACGTATCAAAGTCTGGGGGAGATCCGCCAACGACCTCGCCCTAGCCAACCTGGACTCTGCACAGAAACGTTCAGAGCAGGGCAGGGCCTGAAACGATGACCGCTGCTCTGGGAACGTACGCGCTCCCCCGCACGGCGGCGGTTAAGACACACTTCTCTTCGGCGCATCGGCTTTTGGCGTACCAGGATGTCCCCGCCTCGCTTATCTCCCTCCTTCATATCCCATTTAGGAGGCTATCCTCCTGGAGTCTGGGAAGCAGCCTCAGGACTGAAGGCTCCACTCTGAGAATCGGATACATAACACCCCTTTGAAGAACGGGCCTTTCTGTTGATTCCCAGTCAGTTGTGTTACTGCGGATGTCTTACGGGCGCAGAAGCCTAAGGAGCTGAACGCTTAGTAGGCAAAACATAAAGCTTGTTGCATTTTCTCTGTTTTCACTGGGATGTTCCCAAATTTTAAACAAGCTGTAGGCAAAAATAAATATGCTTAGTTTATTAAGTACAAAAGAAAACTTCAAACTGTGCCGTGCCACCTAATGGCAGAACAGCCACATTGTGCATTGGGACCAGTAAACACACATCAGGAAGCTGCATCTCAAAGCTCTTAAAAGAAAAAAAAAAGGCAAGCAATCAAATTTCTTTGCAAAAAAAAAAGTGTCCAGTCTCTTACTGCCTGGAATGATAGGTACACGTTGGCGTGGTGCATCTCGATCCTTCCAAACGGGCTGTGCTACCAGAGCTGAAAGCAGCGTTAGCTAAGAGAGAATGCTGCTTTTATCCCAATGAATTCCGTTCAATAACGGACTGTACTTTCTCTTCCAAATCCTTTGTTTCAGCCAACATTATCTAGGACTTGTGGCTTTGAGAATGATTATAAGGACACAGAAACTATACTCTGGCCCAGACAGAGGTAAGACAAAGCACTAACTGCTCCATTTAAGCAAACAGTTACCCAGGTCATCTTACTAAGCAAGCTGCTAGCTTGAATCCAGACTGCGTGACCATCAAGTGGAAGTCTTTGATTTCTTTACAGGTGCTGTTAATAGTAAATAACATATGTAACTGTTTATTTCTGAAATCCAAACTGTTTTGTGAAAGTGTGCTGGGTTCAGCCAGGA
>NW_010234058.1:0-4627 GCF_000690775.1 Eurypyga helias | reverse complement strand
ACAATGCACTTTGGCTGCACATTTTCTCTTTTCCTGCAGGTTCCTAGACATGTTCTTTCCAGATCCTGTGCACACCCTGTTGTTGTCCTCACACACAGCTGACAAGTGAGTGAAATTACTCACCTAACCTAGTATCTTGGCACCCCTGTTGCATTGAGTGCTGAACAGTTCAGTGGCAGAAATCCAATAGTCCAGATTTCACTGGAGCACAGTCAGAGCTCGGCCTGAAGAAGCCAATATTGAGCTAAATACCTGTGAATAATCACTGCCCAACCTGAGAAGTGGAAAGCATGGAGATGTTGCTATTCTGTCAAATATCCTTTCCGGTTTTCCTAAATAAAGACGTTTAAATGGGTACTGATACCACTTTCCTAGACAGCTAGGATCTTGCTCACTCTGGGAAATCTTATGTGATATGGCCTAATATATTCTAATATATGAATACTAATATACTAATATTTATCTTTAATATACTTGCACAAATAAAACAGTGGATTACATCATTTGAAAAGGTCACATTTTCTGGAGATTTTTGCATCATTCTTAAAAGAGACTCCAAAATCTATTTGCAATGTCTTCCATCAAACCTGTATTTCCTCAGCTCTTAGATTTATCCAGTGTGGTCCAGCTGTCATATCATTAAGAAAACTTCAAAATGCCTCACAGGAACAGTTTTGCAATCCTAAACTTCAAGCTTAACTGCACCCATTTGGAAAACTTGTTATAAGAGTGCCTTTGAGTCAGTTCAGAGCCTTACTCTGTGATTAATTTTTGCAAAGGTGCTAGCAGCAGCTTTATGGGCTGAGCCAGAAGCACTATCAACAAAATGTGTAAGCACCAGAGAGCAAAGCCTGGTCTTTCCAGCCTAGTCTTTTCCACTGCTATTCTAGTTGTTTTCATTCATCATCACAAGTTCATCATCACCTCTTCTCTTTCCTCTGAGAGTGGTTACCAAGAGGTTGCTCCTTAGTAAGAACTGGAAACAAAGTATCTCTTATCTAAGAGTATTTAGAGATAAAATAAGAAAATGCAGTTTGACATGCTGTGAGTACCCTTAGACAGCAGGAAAGCAGCTGATACTAATGATGCTCTTTTTACAGCACCATTTCTCAGAGACTCCAATCCCTAACTGACTTGAGGAAAGTGCACATTTACACATATCAAGAAGAGTCCTGTGGTAGAGGTTTATCCTTTCTCCCCATATTTTTCATCCAGCTTGCCCTGACTTACACCTCAAGCCGATCGTGAAAAAACCAAAGATTATGATTTTTCTTGTTTTTCAACTGCTTACACAATTCTGTAAATAGGAAAAAAACCCAACCAAACAAAGCCAAACCAACCCAACAGCCAACTCTTTAAAATCTTGACTTAAATGTTTAAACACCCGTGTTCTGACCACATAGCCTTCGTGGTCTGCTGTAGGAAACTTCTACAGGATATGCAAAAGATGTGTTGTCTGAGACGAAACAAAATGCATTATGAAGAGCAAGAGGGAATTCTCTCAGACCCTAATGGCCCAGTCAGGTGCATTAGCTCAGCTTGGTGGGAGGATGGCTACATTATGTAAGGAGACCTCTCGGTAGTTGCAGTAAAGGAAAAATAACAGAAACCTGTCCTATCTTATGTCCATTATACCTCATGCGTTCTCCTACCAAAAGACCTACCACTCCAGGTCAGCCTTTTGAAAGGCTAAAGAGAGTTCTCCATTTTCTCTTAGGCCTGATTGACCAACTTCCCATGAAGGTCAACCACAAAATTAATAAAATTATTACTGGCAAACAGATGTATTAATAAAGCCTTCTCTGAGGCTGCTGATCCACTCAGTCTCAATGAGGCATCAGTGGGAATGATCAGAGGCGCATTGTGACGATGAAGAGAAGCTCTGATGGCCTGGACACAGAGCTGGTAGAGCTGCCATCACTGCCGTGCACAGTGAGAGGGGTTTATCTTCTTACCAGAGCACCAGGAGAAGAAGTTGACTTTGGAGGTACCTGTGTGTGTGCTGACAGTAATAAAATCACCATCTACTGGTACGCAAAAACACTTGCCACAGCTCCAGTACCTACCTCCTGTATCATACCTTCCACATTCTGTCTTTAGCCCTGGCTAGATACATCAGACGCAGCAACCAGCAAAAGCTGGGCTCCTCTGCTGTGTCTCAGAACCCGGCAGAGATCCAGTGTCATATTCTGCTTGCTAGAACGTCAGGCTTGGCTCAGCAGCCCACAATTCAAAGGGTGCGTGGAGGAGAACTAATTAATGTTCTGGGGTTTTCCCTCTTGTTTAAAGACTTGGCTGTCAGACAAGAATCGCTCTACACAGAAATTACAGGCACACACTCAGAACAAAAGAGAGAGCTTGAAAATGATCTGATAAAATTTTAAATTTCTGAGAGAGAAGCAGTGACTTTTCAGGGGCACACAGGTGCCTGAAACCAGACTGCAGCCCATCCTTTGGTTTTGGAGAGTACCCTGCAACTTAAACTGCAACATTTAGGTTTCTTTCCAGAGATCCAGATGCAGTGAAGCAGTGTCATTTAATCACAGGGGAAAGCTCACTGCGCAGTGTTCTGTGCTAGCTGTTTTCCCTGACACAAGCACAGAACTCCATTGATGGGACAACACTTTCATATTTCATTTCATGAAGTTAGACACTTGTAGCCAGCTCATACTCTCTACAGGAACCCAGAGACACTCGGCACCTGTGAAAATGAGGCCATTCTACTATCCCTACTTTTGAGTGCTTAATCAGAATTGCTTCAATGGATTCTTAGAACCTCCTTGAGCTTAGAGAAAGATTGAAAATTAAAAAGGAGAAGGAAATTCTCAGTATTTAAAGATGTTTCTGGTGTCACCATCTAACACCTTGCAATTTTAGTGGGTTATCCCACTAGTGAGTTGCTGGGATGGGAGGTCCACCAGTTCCCCTTCCTTATGACAGTGCACAGGAAAAATGTGCACCAAACCCAGCATTTTCCTACCATGGCTGCATTTAGTTTGTACGTAGAGGAGATGTGAAATTTTCATGTAGGATGCATAGAAGTTGGAACCAAACGACTATGGCTCATGCATAGCTTTTACTGCATCTGCTGCTCTATTTGAACTTCCACAGAGAGATATCAGAGACAATAAGGCTTTCAATTCTGCCTTATGTGTTATTATTTTAATTCTGCTAATATGTGCTGGCCAGGGAGAGCACCACAGAAGACAAAAATTCTTTGAGAACTCCTGCACGAGGGAATACTTACCAGTAGATTCACCACTGAGGTGAAAGGCTACACTGAGCAGGATTCTGCTAGGCTTTCTTAGGTCTGGTTCTTGTCCGTATTTTCTGTAACAGGGACAATATATCACATTTTAAAACAAAACCAGTCTGGAAAGATTTGCAAATAGGGTTTAGAGGACTTTGCTAGCTGCTCATAATTATCTTGATAATTGGAGTAATGGCCTGGAAGAACGGGATGCTATTCAACAAAAAGAAGTGATTATTCCTACCTACGCAGGAGTTATCACTAGCATATGGCAGGATAGCATTGGGTATAACTGCAGCATGGGGCCAGTTTTACACTGCATGGCATATGCAAAGCGCAGTGATGCAGGTCCAGCTCTTCCTGACTTGAACCTGGAGATGGACCACTTCTTTCAGCCCAGATATTCTTTCCTTCCACTCAGCAAGGGAAAGGGTAACATAGCACATGGAGAGGTCTGTCTACGTTTTCCCTCAAGGTGGCTAAGTGGGGATATAGCAGACACAGACACATGACTTCAGCTCTGGGCTGAATTTCCAGCTCATTAGCTTTCCTGAAGACCAAATTTCTACCCAGGATACAGGCACAGTATTCCCATAGATATTTCTGAGAGCAGCACAAGCTCACCCAAGGGCAAAAGATAGACCCACTGCTTTGATACCTCCTATAGTTTTTGTTACCCATAAGATTGCAAAGAACATGTTCATGTTAAAAGAAAAAGAACAAATGGAATAAAGGCACTTTAATTACTAAAACATAAATGTTTGTAATCTTATCTCTTTGTGGCACCTGCTGCCAGCAGCAGTTACAGGAGCTGGAGCTAGATTTAAAGTTATATGAGTCATTTAAGCCAGTTACGTACCAAAATTTATATCACTAAAATATAACCCTAGGAATGGTTCAAAGGCATAAACAGTTGCAGTCAGTGAAAAAAAAATCATGGTTTTGTTGGGTGGGTTTTTGGTTTGGTTTTTTTTTTCCCTTTACAAACACCCCTGTTACTGACTGATTTTCTTCACAGTAGCTGGTAAGAGGTTTGTTTTGGATTTGCCCTGAGAAGGGCACTGATAACACTGGTAGGTTTAGTTGGTGCTAAGGAGTACTTGCACCAATTCAAGGATTTTTCCAGCTTCTGATACTGCACCCATGTTCCCAACTTTCTCATTACAAGCAATGTGTGTGCAGGACACACAGTTCAGACAGCTAACCCAAGCTAACCAAAGGAGTATTTCATTCCATAGCATGTCATACTCAGTACCTAAGCTGGGAGTGGGCCAGGGGGCCACAGTTTCATTGCTTGTTTGCTAGCTCATTAGCTTGTTCGTTTTTGCTTCTTAATTCATTTGTATGTTAGATAGCTGATGGGTGGGTTGGTTTTCT
>NW_010234057.1:10844-11344 GCF_000690775.1 Eurypyga helias | reverse complement strand
TGGGTGTATCACATCCCCTAACATGTACCTGCCTCAGGGAAGGCTGAGTGGTGCAATGGCCTGCTCAAGACCACCCTGACATCAGTGGGGGGGTGAAACACTCAATAATTGGAACACCAAATTGGCAAAGGCCACTTGGTTGATTAATACCAGCGGATCTGTCAACTGAGCTGGCCTCGCAAACTCAAACCTTCTACGGACTGTAGTCCTTGTAGTACATGCTAGAACTGTGCTGGGAAAACCAGTTTGGGTTACTCCCACCTCAGGCATAGGCAAACCCATCCGTGGGGTTGCTTTTGCTTAAGGAGCTGGGTGCACATGGTGGGTAATGAGAGAAGATGGGGAAGTCTGCTGTGTGCCTCAGGGGGATTTGATTCTGGGAGAAAATAGCCTATAAGTTACAGTGTATGAGGGACATCAATTGCTGCCACTAACCCCTGTTCTGAGCTTTATGTTACAGGCAATCACTATGGCAGAAACCACCCCACCCGACAGCGGTC
>NW_010234057.1:0-10695 GCF_000690775.1 Eurypyga helias | reverse complement strand
CAGAATGATATCTGTGTGGGATGGGATGGAAAAGCACGAGTGGGCTGATGAGAATGTATGGAATAGCATGGGTCGTGAGCATAGAATGCTCATTTACATGAGCATGATGTAAATGGTGTGAACCAGGGGATGGAGAATGTCCTAGTTCCAGGCACCAGTTTAAAATATTTTGTTTCACTCCATAATACATCAAGCTGAGCGGTTGTTGTCACCCTGATAGCAGCGGCACTGTGAACTGGCGACCTGATGGCTAGTGCTTAGCACAGAAGGAGCGTCTTTTGTTAAGCCGATTGATCTAGGAGTCAGGGTTTGAAAGGTTTTTTTTGTTTCCTCTCCCTGCTCGTGGCTCAGGGGCTGACTGATGCGGGGTTTTCTTTCTCTGTTTTTTGGTTGGTTGGTTTGGGGGTTTTTTGTTTGTTTGTTTTGGTGTTTTTTTTGTGTGTGTGTGGGTTTTTTGGTTTTGTTTCTTTAATTTCTCATTGGTTTTCGGATTTATTTTTCTGCCTTGCCAGGAACCTGGCTGTGTCCGCCCACAGGTGGTGAGATCCTTTATCATTTGTTCTATTTTTCTGTTCTTTTAATTATTTATTAGCAATAGCCTTGTTAGTAACTCCTTAAGTTTAATTTATGTAATTAAATAGTTCTTATCTCAACTTTTTACCAGCTTCCCTTGCTTCTTTTTCCTCCGACCCTTCCTCACTGGGACTGGGGGGGTGGGGTGGTGGAGTGGTAGAACAACTAGTGGTGCTTAATTGCCAGACAGGGCTAAACCACAACAGTGATGGAAGTTCTCAATAAGGGCTATAAACTAAACACTGTATTTAGGAATGCATTACAGCACCATTCAAGGAAGATTTTCAGTCTTGTACTGTCCTTGCATGTTCCAGATACATAACATCATGAACGCAGCCACATACCTGTTTGTGTCCCAGATGATCACATTTCCATCAAACCCTGAAGTTACTAGTAATCTCGTATTAGTATCATACTCGATGTTCTTGACCCAGCTGGTGTGACCATGTAAAGTGCACACTTTGGTGTTCAGCTTTCTCAAATCCCAAAGTGCTATTGTAGTGTCATCAGAACAAGTCGCAAACAATCGATTATCTAGAAACCTGAAAGCAGAAGAGAAACACTGTGTATGCTTAGTGCCTTTTCTAATTTAAATATTCTTAGGCAGGAATTTAATCTAACACACAAATAAATAGAATAGCCACACAAAAAATTTAACATACAGCAGAATACTTGCCTATATTAAAAAAAATTACTGTTGGGATATGAACCAGGAGTACATCTGTAGTAGCAAACTAGTTAAACTGCAGAAGCATAGCAGAATGTTTTTTGAAATTTTTTACTTTTTAGAGGAATCACGTAAAAATCATACAACAACCAAACCAACAGCGGAACAAACGCTCACACAGAATCCTTGTGGTAACATCAGTTGCCCATCTGGACAATACTCTGCTTTAAGCTTACCAAGTCTTTGTAAGACACAAACATGCCAGGACTGGTCAGCTTTTAGACCACTGGCAAGATATTCCCATTGATTGGTCTAGCCTAGATTGTTTGTCATGTATCCAATTCGTCTTCCCATTTTTGCCAGATCCTTTCAGTACTACAAACACACAGCAGCAGAACACACAGCAATTCCACCTTCATTTCAGACTATACAAGATCCTATCAGCTTGTAATTAACTAAATCCATGCTCCTTACTCCCTTCATCTCTACACATATATCCACTCTCATTCTTTTCCTACTGTTTTGTAAAATATCTCTCTCTTCGATGCCAAGACATAAGCTCCCTGCACTCCATGGAGGTTTTTAAAATAAAGATCACCTTTTGTTATTCCTACTGGAAGACTCCACTGCTTTTAAACCTTGCTGCTCTAGATGCACCTCCCCCTACCTTAGCCAAAACACATCATGTCCAAGCATCTCCCTCCACAACACCTCGTGCTGCTCTGTACCCACACGGTCACTGAGCATCCAACATAGTCCCAACTGACAGCTCTCACCAGATCCTGACCCCACCAGCACAGGCAGAACACCGCACTCAGGCAGCGACAGAGTCTATCAACACCGATCTGCCTTTGGAAATGGCCTGCCCAGCCAGCTTGGCACAGGCAGTGGTGGAACCACCTGTGCTGGAAACACAGTGCCAGGCTTATCGGAGTGCTGGCGAGGACATAAGATGGTGCTCTTCTGACAGATTTTCAGTCAAGAGGAGCAACTGTCCAATGTACGTTTTGCCTTTACTTATGGCTTACACAACACAAGGTATTGCTATGTAAACATGTACCAAACTTAAATTTGAACACTGACACTTTGCACATTGCCCCAGACCCATAGTTTCATTCCACCTTTGCCCATCTTTTGTTTGGAGCCTGTCCAGCTCCCATGACCCAGAAGCACTGCTCGCTGCAGAGGCAGAAGCCATGCAGACCTCCTGCATCCAGGAAGGTTTTGTCCCACCTGGACCGTCTCAACAGTCCATGGAAAAGCAAGGGGCTTTCGCCGGCACATTTCTGCCATTCCTCCCCCCACAGTACAGTTCATGTGCTTGAAGCAGGCACATGAATTTGGGCTTTTCAAAGGCACAGAAGCAGGTAAGTAGACAAGAGTGCAAGTGCAGAGCACTGTTTAGGATGAGAATTTCAGATCAACTTTGGAAGCAGCAGCTGCACAAGTGGCACAGGCTACCCAGATTTATGGTCTTTAATACAGGTGTGGATTTGAGTTTGAATCACCACACAAAATTCTGTTTAAGTCAAACTACTGTAAGAATAGCAAGCCTACTGCCCTGTATTTCAGGAGGCATTTACAGACCTGCAGCCTTACAGTACACTTTCACTTCAGCAGGTTTTGAGTTCCTGCTTTGTTAACAGATGGCAGGCTTGTTACTAATGTCACACTGGGAGAAAACGAAAAAGTGGAAAAGAATATGGGTCATACTAGTTGGATTACTACACCAATCAGGTGGTAATTCTTTATCATGACAATCTCTGATCTTCAGCCAAAATTCAATGTATGTCTCACTTCTGCCTGGAGGAGTGTGAGGCAGTTTGACCACCTTCAAGTGATTATGGAAGGAAAGAATATCTGATGTAAAAACACTCGATCAGATTGAAGGGCATAGAAGGGCTGGAATCAGCACTAAAAAGGAATAGCTAGGTAATAACTTGAATAAATTGAGTCTAGAGGTTACTGAAACAAATGCAAGACTCTAAAAAAAACAAGCAAAGGCAAGACTATGTTTGAATGTGTACTTAGGGAAGTTGTCTGGTTCACTGAGAAAATCAGTGGATAAAATTATTTAGTTTGTGTTACACAGGTCAAAGCTTACCATACTCCATATTCCCACTGCAATTTATGCATGTCCTTACTTTTAGAAGAGCAAAGCATTATTGTTTGATGTTTGGAATTCATGCCTGATTAAGACATTTGGAAAAAAAAAGTTGTACCCGACATAAAAGGGAAAAATAAAACCTATACAAAAAACACCAGCAGTAGCTGCACATGAATACTAAGGCAAGAACAATCTACACAGAGAAATGTGCTAAGTTACCTCTATAAGTAGCATTTTATCTTTCAGACTTAAAACCAAGATACACTATATAAAACTAGCAACAACTCCAGTGAAAAATAAACAACTACAATGTGAAGAATCCAGTATTTCAGATTTTCATGGAGAAAGACAAACAGATTACAACTCTTGTCTGTATAAATCCACTATTTGTCTTTATTTTGGATGCTTCAGGCAACCTTACTTCACCTACCACAAATATGTTTCAGGAGAAATAGGAGAATACAAATGGTATGGAAGAGATTTCATATATGGAACGACAAGGTCAACTAGGATTCACTTGAAAAATACCTAATTGAAGGTGCATATGACTCAGAACACATAAAAGTGACTGACGCAGAGAAAGAAAATAGAGACTGGTTGTTCCTCATCTTCCTACTTAACAAAAAAAAAAAAAAAAAAAAAAAAGAGGGTCCTCCCTCTTCTCCCAAAAAAAAAAAAAAAAAAAAAAAAAAAAGAGAGGGTCTCAACTAAGCTATCAATTTTTAAAAACTCTATTAGATACTCAATGAAAAGCATTTGTGTCATGGAGTTCTGCCATGGGAGAGTTTTAAGCTCAAAGATGACCAAATTCAGGTGGGAAAAAAAAATGTCTACTTTAGACGATTACACACAAATCCCCAGCAACTGGGGGACTACAGGAAGAGGATCACTACATGCTTCACTGTTCTTATAGACCTTTGAGGCACCTGCTATAGGGGAGAGCAGTAACAGTAGTTATTTTTGGTGCTTATGACAAGGAATTTCTGGACTAGTATTGTGCCTGGAGTCCTTATCATTAAGCCAAAATAATACTCCAGATAATGTTGTACTAACCATGTATTACAGAATATAGTTAAGTTCCTTGTAACCAAGTTTATAACAACAAACAAGTAGTTTTTGTTATAAACAAGTGAGGACATGCAGGAAAACACAGAATAAGATGCTACTATAATATAACAATAAAATAAAGATTTAAGAAGCATTTTGAAGGAGAGCTGAAGGTTCAGTATATGTTGCTAGGAAGGACCTCATGGTTCACAGTAAATCCAAGAGTTATCTCCTTGGCAGTAGTACTGGTATTTTTAGGTAAATCAAACTACTCAGAGAAAAGACATTTAAGGACCAAGAACAGACCTATGAAGCCTCACAGACAGACAAAGTCGAAAGAAATTAGTTCCTCTGAATAAGAGATGAAAGTGGCAGGAAGTTTTAATGCTGTTCTCAACCAAAGAATGAGATAAATTTTCAAGACTAGCACAGCCAAATGCACCAGAGACAGACAACTGCCAAGGAACCTGCAATAGAAAGCAATTCCTAAAACATGACATAGACTAACTAGTTTGAAACCCTAGCAAGAGCAGTTTGAATGTAAGGATCAGATACTGATTTATGGCTGTCTAAAAATCAAAATAAATCTGGTTTGCCTTTGCTTTCCAGTATCTTGATAACAAGGCTTTATTTTTCACCTAGCTTTATCTAAAAACTAAACCCGAGGACTTGCATGCAAGACACATGAAAGGTGTATTCCTGTACAGAAAAGCATGTTCTCAACATCTCCCCTTCTATTGTGTCGGCCAGACCCAGCTTTTACTTTAGCTTTTCTGACAAGACATCCAACTGATGTAAAACGTGGGTCTCTTCTAAAAAGGACAGGTAGCTTGTGAAAAACATCCATTTATCTGAAAAACCACTTAAAAGCACAGGCACACAACATTTTATTGCTTCTACAGTTTTCTTGTGGTTTTGGGGTTTGGGTTGGGTTTTTTTGCTTGGAGAATTTGAATGAAAAGAGGCTGCAATCTTGTCCACAAGGTTAAAAAGCATCTTAAGTTCCCATGTAAAAGTCTACTCTCAAACCCAGAAGAACAAAAAATAATAGAATTTAAAAGGAAAACCATTACATGACAAAATACTGATGATTTAGGTTCCTGCACTTGCTGCTTCCCCTTCATCCTGAGAAACATGGAAAAGATTTAAACCATAAAGACTGAGTTTAATTTGAATTGAGGAAGCCATTTCACTTTCCCAGCTCTTCTATATCATACCTATATTTGAAACAGCCAATCTTTGTTTGGAAATTTCTATGCAACTATGGCAATTACTCTTACAATTCAAATACCGGCCATATTCATACAAATACCTGATCTTGCTATGGTTTCGGACTAGCACTTCAAACATAATTGACACACTGTTTGTTACACTCTCATTCATTCAGGGCATTCCAAAGGCCAGCTAAAACAGGTAATAATACCTTAATACTCTTCCCCTCCCATAAACTGCAGCTTCTCTGTCAACAAAACCACCTGCCCGCATTATTAACCACCACCACCACTTTCAGATTCCTCTTTTTTCCTTTTCCAGCCTTTCCTCACCTCCAGTACCAAAGACAAGGAAAATGGCACAGTGCAAACTGCAGCCTAATGGCTTCACAAAACCCACTCTCCCCAGGAAAGCCCGTAACACAAACTTACCACACCCTCGTAAGAAAGTATCTATGGTAATACAAAATAAGGCCTTTTATTCCTTCTGACCTACCTGATATTATTTACACAGTCTTCATGAGCTTCAGATAGAGTTTTGATGTGCTTTGAAGATATTGGGTCAAAAAGCAGCACTTCAGTCTGTTCACAAGCAACAGTCAACACTGACCTGCAGGGGAGCAGAGCAAAATGGAAACATATATATTCAGTAAATGACATCTGTGTACACCCAGCCAACCTCATTCCCTACCATCACAGAAACCCAGACACACCATCATTTAGCTTGGCTTTCTGTTTACACTCCACAGAACCTGGAGCAATGTCTGTATTTTTTTATTGCTTTCTTGCAAATGCCTACTCTCACACATCTAACACACAAAAAATGTAGAAGAAAATAGCATATTTTATTCTGGAGGAGTTAACTTCCCTAACTCCTTTGCGACAGACCATGACTCCTGTCCTGCCATGCTGTTCTTACAATTCACACAGAGCTGGTGCATTCGCTGGACAGACCATGTGATCTTTTAATTAACCTTTTTTTTTTTTTAACATGCAAGTTGGTTGTTTTAACAGCTATGTACTTCATAGATGCAATGATGGCATTATTTAAATCACACACTTTAGTGTATTTACATCAGAGGTTTTTTTTTTAAGTTACTTGAGGGTGATTTGTCCTATCGCTGCACTGTGGTGCATGAACTCGGTGGCTGCTGTCTGGGAAAAAAAGAAGAGTCAAACTTTGGCACAAAACCCGCATTCACAGAATGGTTATCACAGAATGGTTTGGGTTGGAAGGGACCTTAAAGATCATCTAGTTCCAAACCCCTTGCCACAGGCAGGGACACCTTCTACTGGGCCAAGTTGCTCAAAGCCACTGCTTGGTTCATGTGAGGATATTTGCTAAATATTGCAGTAAAGAGTAAAAAAAAAAAACAACCCAAAACCAAAAATGGCAGCACCCAAGAGTAAGTAGACAGGCATTTACTCTGAAATTTTACTGCGGATTTCACACATGAATGTGGACATGTAGCAGTGTCCTTCTGCCCATTCACTGGCAACACTTCTCACCCCTCATCTAACTGGGGATCTGAAACACTACCACTTGTTTTTCGGGGTGTCAGACAACTAGATGAAGAGCTCTCTAAAATGCCAAGGCCTTGTGAAAAGAAGCACTGCCTGTGTCGAGTGTGGGCAGTGTGCTTACACATGTGAACCACCACTAACACTGCATTAACCCTCATTAAAGAGGACAACATATGGCAATCACCTCCAGTTTCCCTCCCTTACAAACTATGACAATCTTCCCCCAAGACCTTTATGGACATTAATCCAGGTACACCACCACTTCATAACAGACAGCCAGTGCTGAAGGAAAACACCAACTACAGGTAAAGACATCCCATTTCCTCACCTCTTTCCGTAACACTGACTTTGATGGCTATTTAGGCTTGCACCCACCCAAAAGAAGCATAAAGACGATATTCAGACTGTGTATTCAGAAGCAGAATTTTTAAACCAAGCTCTAAAGGACAGCGCCCTTCCCTAGTAATATGACTACTCAAGCAGCTCTGCTGACTGCCTACATTTTTCTACATCAGAAGAACATGAAGCTAGTACATGCTAAAGGCAGAAATAAGACTCAATCAAAGTTTCATATAGAATATCTAGCCTTTCTGCAACTGAGTCATTTTTTCACTAGAAGCTTGTATTATAAATTTTAGATTTAAAAGCTGTCAGATATCACACACTATTAACAACAAAGAAAAAGAGTTCTTTGACTAAAGGTGTTGTTTTCTAAATGCAGTAGTGTTGTTATGGAAGTGATGCTCAAAGGCAGCAGTCTAAACTGGGCATTAGCAGAGACTCAGGCTGGAAGCGTGGCTAATTGTTATCCATGTTTTTTGAGATTAATTTTACAACAGACATTAAACCACGCTACCTTTACTACTCTGACGACAGAAAGTCTGGATGGAGGCTTAGTATCTGAGTGAATCACCTAATTCACTTGCCAAAACCAGAACACCTTTCAAGAACTACAATTTCAAGTACATTACCTCCTTTTTAAAAAGCACCTTTTCCCCCCACATGAAGATCTCCATGTATTCATTTACAGCTTTTCTCAGAGAAAAACAAACAAACAAAAACAAATACCTTGTCCAGGATACACATTATTTGTGAATGAGACCAGAAAGACATCTTCACAGAGTGCACAGGTACCCCAACAGGCAAAGAAAACATTGACTGCCCAGAGCTTGGGCAGGGTGTCTAGCTCTGCATCAACCCCTCTGAGGGGATGGGTATTTACTGGATTCACATACCTTGAAAATGTCTGACTAAGCAGAATGATGTGACAGTGATGTTTGACCTGCAAAATCAATTAAGTCAGCCTCCAGAAAAGCTTAGAGGTTTCCCCAACACTGCAACACCTCTGCCCAGTACAGCAGTGTTTTGGGAAGAGGACAGTGCGCCCCAATGACTCTTGGCCCGCAGTAAGCCCTTGAGCAGCAGTTCCCCACAGGCAGGCCAGACCTGACCAGCAGCACACACAGCCCAAAGGCAAGATCCTCATCTGTCCCCATGCGCTCTTTTAAGTCAGGAAAGAATTAACTTTCTTCACGGTGGCTGGTTTGTTTTTGGAGTTGCCTTGGGAATAGTATTGATAAGGTGTTGGTGTTGGGGAAGGCTTGGAAAAGACTCAAGGTCTTTTCCAACTTCTGACACTGCACCTGTGTTCCCAACTTTCGTGCTACATGCAGTCAGGGAGGGGAGGAACAGGGACGACACAGTTCAGACAGCTAACCTAAACTAACTGAAGGATTATTTCATTCCATAGCACATCATGCTCAGTACATAAGCAGGGAGTGGGCCAGGGGTGAGACTCATTCTTTCGGTAGTTAAAATAGTCAGGCGGTGGGTCTGTTGGCTCTCTCACTCATGGGGCTCACTTGAACTCTGCTGTGATCGCTCTCGACTCTGACTCTTGCTGCTCGGGATCTGGCTGTGTATCATTTGGCAGGTGGTGAGCAATTGTGTAATTTGTTTTATTTTCTATTGTTTTCATTCTTTATTAGTAGTAGTAGTGTTAATATTATTAGCATCACTAGAATATTCATTTATATTCAATTATTAAATAGTTCTTATTTCAATCCAGGAGTTTTCTTGTCTTTTCCTCATATTGTCCTCCTCCACTGGAGAAGAAGGGGGGGACATAAGTGAGTGGATGCATGGTACTTTATTGCTAGCCAAGGTTAAACCACAACACCCCAGAACAGTGCTTTGAGGAGTGAGAAGCTAACAGAAGGGGCAAGGAAAAGTGATGCAGCACTGCAGACCATGGTTGGTTCCCTTGAGAGAGTCTACAGAGAGACCAGAAGTTTCCAGTGCACAGAACAGGTCTGGCCAGCAGAGATCAGGCCAGGTCTGTGATGGCTCTAAGCTGAGCCTAACCAGCAGAGAATCACAGAGAAGTGAACAAGGTTTGAGTGGTTCCATTTGGTATTAAGGCAACTGAGGCTCAGTGCCATGGTCCTAACCCAATGCCCAACACCACTTGTGGTCCGCTGTGCCAAGTGCTGCAGCCACACAAAACATCAGGTCCATGGATGCATTCTTTTGCAAGAACTTTTTTGTTGCATTTGTTTTTGGAGAGGAAAGGTCCCTGGTTTAGCTCACCATGCAGCCTCAAAAGCATCAGGCACAAGGGAGGCAAGAGGAATACAGAACTACACCATTTTCCAGGAACCTCCACAAGTAAGCTTAAACTACAGCCCAGTTGTACTGCTACTGCAGCTGATGCTTTCTACACTGGCACAGAACATCCACGTGTGGGTATTTTTCTAGTTCACTCACTGCAGGCCCGCCAGCAGAGTGATCCAACCTGGCCTCTTCACACCACAAACAGCAGAGGCGACCCCAGGCCTCAGGAATCTTAAGCATATCTGGCTGGGGATCTTCCAAAATCAAATACGTTCCAGCAACAGTATCCTGAGAATGATTTTGATAGTGTGCCCCCTCCAAAAATCGGAGGAACACATATGGAGTTGAAACTTGGCTCTACAGCACAACCATGGCAAAAACATTCTAAGTTCAGATGTTCATGGAAACAAGAACTCGGTTCTGATGAGAACTCACTGAAAACAGAAAAGCTGACTAGCCATCCAGGGTAACAAAGATTGCAATTCTGACTATCCAAGCTGAAACACTGTTGAAACCACTCTATGTTGCAAGATCTTTCTGCCAAGAACACAGACAAGCATACTGCAAGATACAAACATGCAGGTATCTGACTCGAACTAGCTCTGCTTTGAGCTAGCGTGCCAGAACTTCTCTTACTCCGTGAAGTCCAACTGTTTCTTGTGGCTGTCTGCACTGTTACACAAGTGTACAGCAGGACACCTCTAAACTCATTTGTCAGTGCCGACCCACAAAATTCACAGAACCCTGAACGAGTATGTTAAGTATTGCATTTCGAATAGCAACCTAGCTGACATGAGCACTTCAGCGAGGTAAAGAAACGGTTCCACCACTCTGCTCTCAACCTGGTGCCTCAGATCATCTCCCCTTCTCCCACTAGAAGGGCCGCGAAGGAGCTGGAGCACCCTCTTAACTGCAGGGAGCACTCCGACACTGCGCTCCGCCTCCACCCGTGC